>NC_053391.1:160097310-160380566 GCF_905171765.1 Bufo bufo
TAACCATGTTATAAGGGAAAATAATACAATCTACAGAACACCGATCCCAAGCCCGAACTTCTGTGAAGAAGTTCGGGTTTGGGTACCAAACATGCGCGATTTTTCTCACATGAGTGCAAAACGCATTACAATGTTTTGCACTCGCGCACCCGCACATTTTCCCGCAACGCCTGTGTGAAAGAGGCCTAAATGATTTCCTCTCCTGTCCATTGTGTCTAGGGCCCATGGTCACTCATGTTAACAGCTCAGGCAAGATGGCGGCCTCCATGAGCATGTTCAGGAAATAGAATAAAAAAAATCTAGAATCAGAAAAAGTGTGTCATTGACCGGGTATTAAATGGCAGAAGAAAACTGTTGCCGTATTCCCTTTAAAAGGGATAGATGTAGCAGTGCCGGATGAGGTCAGGAACTTGCTGAAGGTGTGATTATTGGGCTGTGTTCACATCTGCGTCGCTGATTTCGTCATGTTTGAGTAGAATAGTGCAGCCTGAAGCACTAGTCGTTTCATCACTGTGTTCATATGATATGTAGGGCAGAGTTGTGTCAGTCATGTGACGGATCCGGCACTGCGCTCTGGTCTCCATTGATAATGGGCTGTAGCGGCAGCTGTCATTTATCACGTTCTAAAACCTGGTGACTCTGCTGTGTGATAAGAATGACTGCTCCGACCATGGCATTACACCGCATACATGCCTATCTGAGGGCAGCTCCTCTGCTGCGTCCGGGGGATAGACTGCTCTGGCTCATTTTATTTTATGTCTGATGATCAAAGGGGAGTGACCCCCTCCCCCCCCAATAAATATGCGAAGCCCACTTATTATGTGCACGATTTCATGCTGGGCACCTCTGGTGTGAGTTATTCCTGGACAGCAGCCAGGTTGAGGTAGTAATCTGTGGGATCTTTGGTTCCCCTTGCGGTAGATATCTGGGCACCATTAGGCACTGTAAACATCCGAGTGCTGCCACGAGGGCACAGAAGTGCTTTAGCTTATAAAACATTATGGTACTACGTTGTTTGTGCTGCCATTTAAACCATTCTGCCCATCTTAAAGGGGCTGTTTGCCGGTGGAATTTTGACAAGGTCGCTGCCTGGTGTCTGCCTTCCATTGTTTTCAATGAGCGCCAGAGCTGAAGATCACAGGGCAACAGTTTAAGGCCTCTTGCACACGACCGTATGATTCTTTCAGTATTTTTCAGTCCACAAAAAAAACGGATACGCAAAAAATACGGATGACGTCCGCGTGCATTCCGTTTTTTTGTGGAACGGAACAGCTGGCCCCTGATAGAACAGTACTATCCTTGTCCGTTATGCAGATACTAGTAGGACATATTCTATCTTTAAACGGAAATTACGGAAACGGAAGGCATACGGAGTACCTTCTGTTCTTTTTGCAGATTCAATGAAATGAATGATTCCGTATACGGAACGCAAAAAACGGAACGTAAATGGGAAATAAAATGTTTGTGCAAGAGGCCTAAAGCCACCACAGCACCTAGAAGGGACATGCTTGAATCCGCAGTGGCTGTCCACTCGAGGCTTGGCTTTATTCAAAGTTAACAAACGCGGCAGAAACCATGGCGGTTCCTGACTCAGTATACTTGGTGGATTTTGACCGTCAAAATCCGCTGTGTGAACGGCCCCAAGACTAGTGTGACTCTGATAAACCCAGTGTTCATCATTTTTCTTGTTATGTTGCAGACTTCAATTTAGAAGATGCTTTCGGACCAAATGGTAAGTGATTTTATTGCAATTTTTTATATATGACTATTGCTTTTGTTAAACAGTCTTTGAAAAGTCCAATTTAGGATAGTTTTACACTAGCGCTGATGTCCGGCAAGCTTTTTGTAAGGCTAGTTTCACACTAGCGCTGATATCCGGCAGGCTATATGTAAGGCTAGTTTCACACTAGCGCTGATATCCGGCAGGCTATATGTAAGGCTAGTTTCACACTAGCGCTGATATCCGGCAGGCTTTTTGTAAGGCTAGTTTCACACTAGAACTGATATCCGGCAGGCTATATGTAAGGCTAGTTTCACACTAGAACTGATATCCGGCAGGCTTTTTGTAAGGCTAGTTTCACACTAGCGCTGATATCCGGCAGGCTGTTCGTAAGGCTAGTTTCACACTAGCGCTGATATCCGGCAGGCTGTTCGTAAGGCTAGTTTCACACTAGCGCTGATATCCGGCAGGCTTTTTGTAAGGCTAGTTTCACACTAGCGCTGATATCCGGCAGGCTGTTCGTAAGGCTAGTTTCACACTAGCGCTGATATCCGGCAGGCTGTTCGTAAGGCTAGTTTCACACTAGCGCTGATATCCGGCAGGCTTTTTGTAAGGCTAGTTTCACACTAGCGCTGATATCCGGCAGGCTTTTTGTAAGGCTAGTTTCACACTAGGGCTGATATCCGGCAGGCTTTTTGTAAGGCTAGTTTCACACTAGCGCTGATATCCGGCAGGCTGTTCGTAAGGCTAGTTTCACACTAGCGCTGATATCCGGCAGGCTGTTCGTAAGGCTAGTTTCACACTAGCGCTGATATCCGGCAGGCTGTTCTGGCAGAGGAACAGCCTGCCACAGTTTCATATCGGAAAGGACCGGAGCACTGCCATTCCCCATTGACTATAATGGGACTCGGCGGGGATCCCGCTTGTTTCTGGTGGGATTCTGTCGGACAAATACCTCTGCAAGCAGCAGTTTTTGTTTGGCCCGAACCTGGCACTAATGCCAGAAACAGGCTGGATGCTCGCTGAGTCAAATTATAGTCAAAGGGATCAGCGGGGAAATTTAGTATCCAGCTATGCCGGATCAGATGAACTCTGGCTGCCTGTTCCTCTGCCGGAGAGTTTAGCGCTAGTCTGAAACTAGCCTTACAAAAATTTAAGAGGAAGACCGGAGAGTGAAGAGAAAAAGATTCTGTTCATCAGGCAACATGTTTTCCATTTGGACATTTTAGGAGCAGTTCACATCACGTTACAACCTGCGTTTAACATCTACGCTGATAAAAGCTCTGGATGTGTACGTTTAACAGACCTATAGCAGTGATGGCTAACCTCCGGCACTCCAGCTGTGGTGAAACTACGACTCCCAGCATGCTACATTCATTTCTACGGAGTTCTGAGAACAGCCAAGCAAGTGTGCATCTTGGGAGTCATAATTCTACCACAGCTGGAGGTTAGCCATCACAGATCTATAGGCTCCGGTTTTAAAGAAACTTTATGCTTTTATGTTTTTTATTTTTTATTTTTTTTATTTATTTTTTTCCCCCAATGGAAGAGACTCAAATGAAGCTCCCTACATCCACTTGGAGCCCCCAATATCTAGAGGAGGGGGCTGTTTTTCATTATTTCCTGTAGACTGTATTAGTCTATGGAGATTTTTCACTGTTAAAGGGTTTCTGTCACCCCATTAAACAGTTTTTTTTTTTTTCTTTAATAATAATCCCTATAGTGCGATCTTATGATACATAATCAAATTCCGTCTTCTCTTCCGGGTGTATGCGATGACGTCATCGACGCAGGCGCATTGAGGATGGAGCGGTCGAGCAGAGCGGCCGCCTCTCAGTGCGCCTGCGCCGATTGAAGCCAGGTACGGCGCAGGCGCGAGATTTCAAATTCGAACAGCGCCAGCAGAGAAGGATTACCTTCCCTGGCCCTGTCAATCAGCATGCCGAGGGGGCGTCATTACCATCGGAGGATGCGGCTGCTACCAGCAAGTAGCCGCCCTACTTGCTGGTAGCAAGGTAATTAGCATATTTTAAAAATCGTTTTTTAGCAAAATCTACTGAACCAAAATTATTAATTTGATTATGTATCATGAGATCGCACTATAGGGATTATTATTAAAGAAAAAAAAAAAAACGGTTTAATGGGGTGACAGAAACCCTTTAAAGAGGACCTGTCATCACCAAATGCAGAGCAATCTGAAAGCAGCATGTTATAGAGCAGGATGAGCTGAGCAGATTGATATATAGTAATATGGGAAGAGATTCAGTAAAACCTATAATTTATACATTTATGTCGAGCAGCTATCGGTACAGGAGGGAGGAGTCAGCAGTGACTGACAGCATTGTGTGCCTATAGAGGTGGCTGTCAGTCACTGATAACTCCTCCCTCCTGTACTGATAACTGTTCACAGGAAGTGAAGAAAGCAAAGATATAAATGTATAAAATACAGGTTCTTCTGGATCTTTTCCTACAAAGAATATCAATCTGCTCTGCTTCTCCTGCTCTATAACATGGTGCTTTCAGATTGCAATGTCTTTTGTGGTGACAGGGCCTCTTTAAAGGGTTTCTACCACCACATTTTGACCTAATTAGCTGTCAGACACTAGCGATCTGCTAGTGTCTGATCTACCTAACCATGCTATTGTAATTCCTTTCTCTGCAGCGGTTACCCTAAAAAACGTAGTTTTATTGGTATGCAAATGAACCTCTAGGTGCTATGGGGGGGGGGTCTTTTCAGCACCTAGAGGCTCCGTCCACTCACCATTTCTGCCACCCAGCGCGCTCCAGCCCGCCCCTCTGCTCTAGATTGACAGCCTACTCGTGCCTGCACAGTGTGCTTCTGTATTCGGCGCAGGCGCAGTGACTGTTGGACTGCTCCCTGCGCCTTAATCGGCGCAGGCACAGTGAAGATGCTGGCGCCGAATGCAGAAGCACACGGCGCAGGCGCGAGTAGGCTGTCAATCTAGAGGAGAGGGGCGGGCTGGAGTGCGCTGGGCGACAGAAATGGTGAGTGGACGGAGCCTCTAGGTGCTGAAAAGACGCCCCCTTAGCACCTAAGTTTTTTTAGGGTAGCCGCTGCAGAGAAAGGAATTACAATAGCATGCTTAGGTACAGCAGACACTAGCAGATCGCTAGTGTCTGACAGCTAATTAGGTCAAAATGTGGTGGTAGAAACCCTTTAAATCTCATTCTTTGCAACAGCCATAAAGCACCTACACCCTGCTGCATTGTCTGTACAAGATGAAGCAGGAAAAAAATAAGAAAATTAATTATCGACATCATTTAAACCAATAATAACCACATTTAGGGAGATTTATCAATGTGTTCACACCATCATAGTGTCGTAAAAAAGTTGCAGATCACGAGGCACGCCATATTTGTGCCATAATTTGCTTCTTTTTGGTCTTCTTGACACTTGTTTATTACAAAAATTACAGCTGACATCTTGCGCCAGCTCCTAGCTGCCAAAGATTTCAGTTTCTGCCGAGAAAGAGATTTGTGTCTCAATACATTTGGCGCATCTTACTCCAGCGCACCTTTTGATAAAACGGACTTGAGCGGCGCCAGTCTTAGTAGATCTGCCCCAGTCTTTTTTTTTTTTTTTCTAAATGAACTAAAATGTTTTTCTTTTTACAATGGATGGTGTAGAATGGAATACAAAATATAGTGTATATGTAGCCTAAAGGATAGGATAACGTTTGACTTCCCCTCCCCCACAGAGGTGAAGCCCACTTTAAAACCCCAACCAGGTGAAGGTGGTCATACTCCAGATATTTTAGAAGGTAAGTTGTATAATCCCTGAATCTTTCTTCTCTATACAAATCCAACTTCTGTTATTATCTGAACATATTTCTTGTTGGCTGTGCTCAGGATAGGCCATCAATATGAGACCACTGGGGGTCCAACACTCTGCACCCCCGCTGACTAGCTATTCGGGGCTCCAGCAACTACCCAGCTCTGTGCATTGTGAAGTGGATTGTCCATTCACTTGAGTGGGAGCAACGCTACAGTAACCAGCTTATAGCGGATGGCGCTATGTACTTCCAGCAATGGACCTGCTCCTGAACAGCTGATAGGTGTGGGGTGTTGGACCCCGCTGATCTGACATGAATAGCCTATCCTGAGGCCTTTCTTAACATAAGCGCTTAAGGCCCTGCCTTTCAAAAGCCATAACTTTTTTTACATTGTATTGTTGTATTTGTTTTATCTTTGTAGTGACTCCATTTCATGGCTCATATAATGTATTGAGAAACGACAAAATTATTTGTGGGGTTCATTTCTGCCTTTGTATTTTGGGGGTGGTTTTAATTTTTATTTTTTTATAGCATTCAGTGTGTATGTGTGTGTATGTATGTGTGTATATATCTTCAGACCAAAAGTTTGGACACACCTTCTCATTCAAAGAGTTTTCATGACTATGAAAATTGTAGATTCACACTGAAGGCATCAAAACTATGAATTGACACATGTGGAATTATATACATAACAAACAAGTGTGAAACAACTGAAAATATGTCATATTCTAGGTTCTTCAAAGTAGCCACCTTTTGCTTTGATTACTGCTTTGCACACTCTTGGCATTCTCTTGATGAGCTTCAAGAGGTAGTCCCCTGAAATGGTCTTCACTTCACAGGTGTGCCCTGTCAGGTTTATTAAGTGGGATTTCTTGCCTTTATAAATGGGTTTGGGACCATCAGTTGCATTGAGGAGAAGTCAGGTGGATACACAGCTGACAGTCCTACTGAATAGACTGTTAGAATTTCTATTATGGCAAGAAAAACGAGTGGCCATCATTACTTTAAGAAATGAAGGTCAGTCAGCCGAAAAATTGGGAAAACTTTGAAAGTAAGTGCTATTTGACCATGAAGGAGAGTGATGGGGTGATGCGCCAGATAACCTGGCCTCCACAGTCACCGGACCTGAACCCAATCGAGATGGTTTGGGGTGAGCTGGACCGCAGAGTGAAGGCAAAAGGGCCAACAAGTGCTAAGCATCTCTGGGAACTCCTTCAAGACTGTTGGAAGACCATTTCAGGGGACTACCTCTTGAAGCTCATCAAGAGAATGCCAAGAGTGTGCAAAGCAGTAATCAAAGCAAAAGGTGGCTACTTTGAAGAACCTAGAATATGACATATTTTCAGTTGTTTCACACTTGTTTGTTATGTATATAATTCCACATGTGTCAATTCATAGTTTTGATGCCTTCAGTGTGAATCTACAATTTTCATAGTCCTGAAAATAAAGAAAACTCTTTGAATGAGAAGGTGTGTCCAAACTTTTGGTCTGTACTGTGTGTGTGTGTGTGTGTGTGTGTGTGTGTGGCACCCCACAGTTACATCACAGGCGGTGATCAGGGGACAGAGGGAGCGCCTTCCTTTTCCATAACCTCTCAGATACCATGTCCACTATTGTTCCAGTTGCTTCCCTCAGCTCCTGAGCCCCATGTGTACATTTCCTTGCATCCAGTCCTTAAAGAAGAACTCTCAAAAACATTTTTATTCTTTGACCTGTTAGAAAGGTGTATGATGTAATCCGTGGTGAATGTAATCTTCTTACCATTGACTGTATTTCGGAGTTATCTCCTCCCTTCTAATTTTAGCTGTATTATGTGACCAACTCTCTGATCTCCAACTGACACAGGACAGGAAGTCAGTTTTCTATTCATTCCTATGAGACTGAGATTGAGGCTCCCATAGGGATACATAGAAAAACTGACTTCCTGTGCACACATATGATGCTGGGTTATTTGGAAAGTCTGATTGCTGGTCACATGACAGCTGAGGAGCAGAAGGGAGGAGATAACTCACAAATACAGTCACTGGTAAGAAAATTACATTAGCTACAGATCACATTATGTACTTTTCTAACAGATCACAGAATAATTTTTTTTGCAGGAATTCTTCTTTAAGGGGTTAATTGACAGTTGTGCCACAAACGTGAGTAAACGCAACTTGGAATACTAAATATGAAAAATGTGAATGCCACTCACCTTTTATGAACAGTTGTCACCAATGTTGAGGTACAGTCCCTTGTCAGTATTCAGTTTTTGTTTTTTCAATCTTTTTGAATGTGCTTTTATGTCTTTTTAATATAACTTTTTAGCAAATAAGTCCAGCTTCTGTCCATACGGCTAGATTCAAGTCAGTTGTGCTTTTACGTTTTTCTGTTCAAATATATGAGCATAAAAATGAAAAAGCCACCAGAGACTCCCCTGACTGTAGAAGCAGTGAGGGCTCTGACCAGTCAGGTTCAGCTCTGCTCAGCAGAATATATAAACAGCATTTTGATATCAGATGTTCATCTTCTCTTCTTGCTCTCTTGGTTTGTTGTAGGCTTTAATTTTGATGATCATGCAGGTGGAGTTGGTAAGTATGATTTTACTTGTTCTTCACAGATCACTTTTACTTTATATTCCTTTTTTTTTTTATACATAGATTTTACCTTTTCTTACCATCAGTATCAGTTGGGATACATTTCACAGCATATGGATAGTCATGGACATGAGATTGGACTTGACCTTGAATGTCCCCTTTTTAGCATTGTTATTTTTAGGTCTAGTATTGTGTGCTAATTACTGGCATATACAGTATTTATAGAACTCAAAGCCGGATCAGCACAGAACTTTGGACCTCTTTTACCATTACAAATGGTATTCCTGCGTGGATATTTACTCCCAAGCACATGTTCAGTGCCTGAGATTTGCGTCCTGTTTTAAAATTCGACCTGTAGGCTATGGCTAAGGAGGAACCAATGGGCTGCAGAGTAATGGTGACAAGCCGCTGGTTCATGTCAGACCTCTAAATGGCACATGGCACTTTGCAATGGTTTGTCCCAGGGTTGGGGGGTACATATTATTATTATAATAATAATAATAATAATAATAATAAAAATAATAATATAAATAAAAATAATAATATAAATAAAAATATAAATAATAATATAAATATAAATATAAATAATAATATATATATATATTTTTTTAAATGCACTGCTGCCGTTCCAATGCTGGTCCTGACCTGACACACATGAAGTAGCTGTAAGTGCCACTCAACCAGTTACTGGTCCCAGAGGTGACCTGTCTAAGCCAGTGACTGGAGGAGTGGCCGTTCCAAGCTACTTCCTGTGTATCGAGCCAGGACCACGCCAGAGCAGAGGACCACTTTAACATTCTGTATTATCCGCTAGAGACATTTATGGCCTTTTGGTAGAATTGGCCAGATATGTCTCACTTCCAAGGTCTCTCCTGAGAGTAGGAAATGGTACAGAAAAACTAGATTGTGCTGAGTGGAATGAGAAAACGCTACCCAATACCTATGCACCACAATTGCCATGACATTGCTTCCGCAGCCATGGATCTACAGTGCCTGAGAAATCAAATGATATTGTATTTTTGTTTCATTTTTTATTAAGACATACCCAAGAAACCAACTCCAAAACCTCAACCAGGTGGAGGTGATAGTAAGTATTTTCAACACTACAGTATATATTACATTAGGGCACTAAATTTACTTGACCTAATTACCAATGACTCAGTTTAGTATGATCTTTTACTGTCTGGAAGTGGCCATTTTATGAATTCTCGGAGAGATGCAGTATTTTCCGCGCTGGTTTACATGGGAAAAGGAGGAAATATTCCCATACATATTTGTACATTATATGAGCAGCTCTTCACGATCTCTACTTTTATATGCTCTGCATTTTGGGTTTAGTATAAAGAACATCGGTCTGCTTTTATGATATGTCGATTTTAGTAAATGCTCGCTTTCCCCATAAATGCAAAGGATTGTCCCAAGCTTTTAGCCGCAGAATATGGGATAATTCTGATTTAATTTCTGATCCAAAAAACAGGGGTTCCATATGAATGTTTGACTTGTGTGCTGCTGCTCCATTCATTCTCTGTGGGACTGCCGACAGTAGCAGAGCTCTGCACTTGACTATCTTCGGCAGTCCCATAGAGGTGACCTGATGTGTCAGATGCTGGGAGGTCCTCTGTAAAGCAATGCATGTAAAAAGCTAATTCTGTTCAAATGTGATCTTCATGGTATAAATGTTCAAAACAGATCTATAGCACTTTACCATATTGTTTAAGTGTATGATCCCCTAGAGACATCTGTGGCTCATTGGTGGAATCGGCCATAAATGTCTTGCTTGTTGTGTCTTCCCCAAGAGTAGGAGATGTCACGGCATACATAATGAGAACAGGCTAGCCAGTACTGGATTTAGTTCGAAATGCGTAGACCTGTTTTCTGTGGGGGATCTGTGTATTACACTCCGTGCAGATAATTTTATGGACTTTTCAATAAAGAAGATTTTATATTGTTACCTTCTCTTTCTACCCAGCACCTGCCTAAGAATTGACTGATGTATTTTCACTTTTATATATTATTTTTATTTTAATTTTTTTTAAGGCGTACCCAAGAAGCCAACTCCAAAACCTCAACCAGGTGGAGGTAAGTATTTTCTGCATTAAATCTTCCTGCTACGTGCTTATATATTACATTAGGGCACTAAATTTACTTGACCTAATTACCAATGACGAACAGAATGGACTGTTAAAAGGATGGCAAACCAAGGGCTTATCGAAGTCAGTTTTTGCTGGGCATTTTAATACAATCATTATTGTCTGGAAGTGGCCATTGTGGGATAAACTATAAAGTTTATAAACTTGAAGAACATTCAGAGAAATATATGCCCCTTAACCCCTTAAGGACTTAGGACGTATCGGTACGGCATGGGTCCCGAGTCCTTAAGGACCCATGACATACCGGTACGTCATAACTTGAAATCGGTATTCCGGCGCCCCAGGGGTTAATCGGAACGGGATTTCGGCTGAAATCATTCAGCCGGCATCCCGTAACCATGCAGGGGGGGTCATTTGACCCCCCCCCCCCCGCATCGGCGATCGCAGAAAACCGCAGGTCAATTCAGACCTGCGGTTTGCTGCACTTTCTGCAGTTTCTGATCCCCCGCGGGCCCTGACCGCGGGGATCAGAAGCTTTAGTGTCCCTAAAATATATATTTTACACCCCCCCCCTGCACCCCTGCATGATTTTTTTGCCGGCGCGTGGTGCAGGGGGGGGAGTTGTGGGCGGTGTGGGAGGCGGGCGGTGCGGCAGGCGGGATCGCGATCCCCCGCCCGCCTCCCCTTGAATAATCGTTGGTGTTCAGTGGGTATACCAGGGTGCCAGCACATTGCTGGCACCCTGGTATAAACGGCTGACATCGATGATGCGATGTCAGCCGTTTAACCCTTTCCATACAGCGGTCCATATGGACCGCTGTATGGAAAAAGTTAACAGTAAGAGGGAGCTCCCTCCCTCTCCCATCGGGGGGCTGCTGTGCCTTTGCAGCCCCCCGATGGAGAGGGAGAGAGCTCCCAGACAGCCCCCCGACAGATCCCCGTCCTTACCCTTCCCCGTCTGCGAAGTTCTGACAACTACTGAGCAGACGGGGAAGGTTCCCATGGCAACAGGACGCCTCTCAGGCATCCTGCTGTCCATGGTGCTGAACAGATCTGTGCTAAAGGCAGAGATCTGTTCAGACAAAGTGTAAGTAAAGTACAGTACAATATATATTGTACTGTACTGTATTACACAGACATCAGACCCACTGGATCTTCAAGAACCAAGTGGGTCTGGGTCAAAAAAAAAGTGAAAAAAAAAGTAAAAATCAAAAAACACATTTATAACTGATTAAAAATGAAAAAAATAAAATTCCCTACACATGTTTGGTATCGCCGCGTCCGTAACGACCTGATCTATAAAACGGTCATGTTACTTTCCCCGCACGGTGAACGCCATAAAAATAAAAACTATTAGGAAATTGAAATTTTGCCCACCTTACTTCCCAAAAAAGGTAATAAAAGTGATCAAAAAAGTTGCATGTACGCCAAAATAGTACCAATCAAACCGTCATCTCATCCCGCAAAAATCATACCCTACCCAAGATAATCGCCCAAAAACTGAAAAAACTATGGCTCTTAGACTATGGAAACACTAAAACATGATTTTTTTTTTTTGTTTCAAAAATGAAATCATTGTGTAAAACTTAAATAAATAAAAAAAATGTATACATATTAGGTATTGCCGCGTCCGTATCGACCGGCTCTATAAAAATATCACATGACCTAACCCCTCAGGTGACCACCGTAAAAAAATTAAAATAAAAACGGTGTAAAAAAAGCAATTTTTTGTCATCTTACGTCACAAAAAGTGGAATAGCAAGTGATCAAAAAGTCATATGCACCCCAAAATAGTGCCACTCAAACCGTCATCTCATCCCGCAAAAAATGAGACCCTACTTAAGATAATCGCCCAAAAACTGAAAAAACTATGGCTCTTAGACTATGGAGACACTAAAACATTTTTTTTGTTTTAAAAATGAAATCATTGTGTAAAACTTACATAAATAATAAAAAATGTATACATATTAGGTATCGCCTCGTCCGTGACAACCTGCTCTATAAAATTACCACATGATCTAACCTGTCAGATGAATGTTGTAAATAACAAAAAAAAAAACGTGCCAAAAAATCTATTTCTTGTTACCTTGCCGCACAAAAAAGTGTAATATAGAGCAACCAAAAATCATATGTACCCTAAACTAGTACCAACAAAACTGCCACCCTATCCCGTAGTTTCTAAAATGGGGTCACTTTTTTGGAGTTTCTACTCTAGAGGTGCATCAGGGGGGCTTCAAATGGGACATGGTGTCAAAAAACCAGTCCAGCAAAAGCTGCCTTCCAAAAACCGTATGGCATTCCTTTCCTTCTGCGCCCTGCCGTGTGCCCGTACAGCGGTTTACGACCACATATGGGGTGTTTCTGTAAACTACAGAATCAGGGCCATAAATAATGAGTTTTGTTTGGCTGTTAACCCTTGCTTTGTAACTGGAAAAAAAATATTAAAATGGAAAATCTGCCAAAAAAGCAAAATTTTTAAATTGTATCTCTATTTTCCATTAAATCTTGTGCAACACCTAAAGGGTTAACAAAGTTTGTAAAATCTGTTTTGAATACCTTGAGGGGTGTAGTTTCTTAGATGGGGTCACTTTTATGGAGTTTCTACTCTAGGGGTGTATCAGGGGGGCTTCAAATGGGACATGATGTCAAAAAACCAGTCCAGCAAAATCTGGCTTCCAAAAACCATACGGCGCACCTTTCCCTCTACGCCCTACTGTGTGCCCGTACAGTAGTTTACGGCCACATATGGGGTGTTTCTGTAAACGGCAGAGTCAGGGCAATAAAGATAGTCTTGTTTGGCTGTTAACCCTTGCTTTGTTAGTGGAAAAAATGGGTTAAAATGGAAAATTAGGCAAAAAAAAGAAATTCTCAAATTTCATCCCCATTTGCCAATAACTCTTGTGCAACACCTAAAGGGTTAACGAAGTTTGTAAAATCAGTTTTGAATACCTTGAGGGGTGTAGTTTATAGAATGGGGTCATTTTTGGGCGGTTTCTATTATGTAAGCCTCGCAAAGTGACTTCAGACCTGTAGTGGTCCCTAAAAATTGGGTTTTTGTAAATTTCTGAAAAATTTCAAGATTTGCTTCTAAACTTCTAAGCCTTGTAACATCCCCAAAAAATAAAATATCATTCCCAAAATGCTACAAACATGAAGTAGACATATGGGGAATGTAAAGTCATCACAATTTTTAGGGGTATTACAGAAGTAGAGAAACTGAAACTTTGAAATTTGCTAATTTTTCTAAATTTTTGGTAAATATGGTATTTTTTTATGCAAAAAAAATTTTTTGACCCAATTTTAGCAGTGTCATGAAGTACAATATGTGACGAAAAAACAATCTCAGAACGGCCTGGATAAGTCAATGCGTTTTAAAGTTATGAGCACTTAAAGTGACACTGGTCAGATTTGCAAAATGGCCAAGTCCTTAAGTTGAAATAGGGCTAAGTCCTTAAGGGGTTAAAGACTAGTTTCCCTCAACTTTGAGAAACTGAAGAAACATTCCCATACATACCTATACATTTATATGAGCAGCTTGTTTATGAGCTTTACTGTTATACACTATGTATTTTAGGTTTAGTGTTCCTTTAACACCCACGTTTTTACATTTGTCGGTTTTAGGAAATGCCTGCTTCCCCCACATATGAAAAGGATTGTGCCAAGCGTTTAGTTTCCATAGGATAGGGAATACATTTCTGGTTGGTGGGGATCCTGAAAATAGGGGTTCTGTTTCCCCAAATGAATGGACCGGCAAGTTGGACTTGTGTACTGCTGCTCCATTTTTATTTATTTTTTCCGTTGGGACTAGTGGTAATAGAGTGCTTTACTTGACCATGTCCAGCGGGAGCAGCAGAGCACAAGTGTGACCTGATGTAGGAGATGGCAGGTCTGTAAAGCGAAGCATGTAAGACGCTTATTCTGTTCAAATGTACACCAAGCTATAAAAGGTGTTTTTTTTTTTTTTGGGCCCATCTCTAAAATATCAATTGATTGCCATATTAAGGGTAATAATTTTTTTTTATTTTTCCCCCCGCAGATGATGAATTTAATTTGGGAGATGCTCTTGGAGGAGGAGATGGTAATAATTGTGTATATATTGTATAATGTACTGTCGGACATGGAAAATTTAGTTTTATTTTACACTACTGTTTAAGTAGCCTTAGGCCATAGTCTTTTGTACGTGCACGGGGGATAACTAATGACTGAGACCTCAACTGATACTGAGATTTTTGGCCCCATACCACCAAGATAAATGGAATGGCTGGTTAAGGGTACTTTCACACTTGCGGCAGGACGGATCCGACAGGCTGTTCACCATGTCGAATCCGTCCTTCCGCTATTTCGCCGTGCCGCCTGACCGCCGCTCCGTCCCCATTGACTATAATGGGGACAGGGGCAGAGCTCCGGCGCAGCGCGGCGAAAGCCGCCGGACTAAAAAGTCCTACATGTCTGACTTTTTAGTCCGGCGGCTTTCGCCGTGCTGCGCCGGAGCGGCAGTCCGACGGCACGGCGAAATAGCGGAAGGACGGATCCGACATGGTGAACACGGCGAAAGCCACCGGACTAAAAAGTCCTGCATGTCTGACTTTTTAGTCCGGCGGCTTTCGCCGTGCTGCGCCGGAGCTCCGCCCCCGTCCCCATAATAGTCAATGGGGACGGAGCGGCGGCACGGCGAAATAGCGGAAGGACGGATCCGACATGGTGAACAGACTGTCGGATCCGTCCTGCCGCAAGTGTGAAAGTACCCTAAACGTGCTCTCTGCTGTTCCATTCATTCTCTGTGACTGCTGAAGATGGCCAAGTACAGCTATAACCCTTTAAAGAAATTTTGGCTCTTTGGCCCAATGTTTACACATTTAGCCAGCTTTTATGAGGCTGTCTAGCTTGTGGAAATACCTTGCAGGATCGTGGGGTTGTTGCGGGTCTGCCTGCTATTGCAGGGAGTTTAATAGAAAGAGAAACCGGCTTTAACATGTAAGGCAAGGCATCTCCTCCCGCATCCTGACATAAATGTACATGATAGTGAAAATGAGTGACCACCTGGTGGGTTGTCCGTCACTCTCCTGCACAGCCAGGACTGGGAAATCTTAGGTCTTGGCCATTTAGCCACTTCTTCACCGCATTCAATGCTGATCGTGGTGCTGGAAAGTGGAGGTGGCTTCTTGTGTCACTTCCCTATAAGCCACGGGCCTGACTGTTTTATATATGCATTCTGGAGCTATATAATTTAAAAAAATGTTCAAGGGGGTTTGTCAGAAAGTATTTATTTGCGACTGATTTAACTGTGGTATGATTTATAACTTACTAATGTACTCGCATCACCATGCTCCTGGTGTTTCTTCTGCTTGTTTGACACTCCGTATTCAGAACATGTGATTGTCTTCCCTGTCCCTGAAGTACAGGACATGACATAACCTGTCCTAAGGGTGTATTACATGTATGAACTCTCGTTAGCGATCATCTTGCAGTGTAATACTGCTACCGATTGGCTGATGAACGAGCAAACGCTGAAAGATCAGAATTTGCTGGCGGCAGATCATGCGTTCTAATTACGGTCTGTTGCCGGCAAGCCAGTGGACAGCATGGGGATGAATGATGGCATTACGATAGCTCCTCCACCTGCAGCGGAGATCGGTGCATGTAACGGCAGCGGTCTCCTCCGCTAGCGAGCAAGCGAACGTCTGCTTGATCGGGGTGTCTAATACACCCTTTGGTCTCTGCCTGCTATCTTCGCTCTTTCCTGGCTCTCCTCCCTCTATTCCAGTTTCTGGTCAGCGGACAGCAGAACTGGCATTGACATTGAACTGAAGAGCAATGCCTCTGTGTTGTCTGTGAAGACAGTAATTACAGAATGACCTTACACCTTGTATTAGAGATTCATGCAGGCATCTGTAAATGAAGGCAATGTCTGAGACAAGAGAGGGTAATCGAGGAAACTATAGTCCTTTACACTGGTAATCCCACCCAAAGCAAGCCCTGGTAGCATGAGAACATAGGTGCTGCACAGAGCTGGATAATCAAGAAAATGAAAATGACTTATGGTGGCATCTGGTGAGTGAGGGGTGCGTGGGTTGCCAAACTCCTCCTCTTTGCCGGACCTGTAAAGGTCCAGCGTTGACCGGATCCCCTTACGTTGTGACAAATGGTCTCTTGACGCAAGGGTATACAGTCTCCGCCATGGCCAGTGATTGGCTGTGGTAATGTAAAACTGGATGTTTAGAGTGAGGGATCCCCACTCTTGCACAACCTCTTAGTGCCCTAAAAATTGTTCACAGATTGAATATTTTTTATTATAAAACTTTAATGTAAAATAAAAGTACAGAAGGTGCAGCGGTGCTTCTCAAAGCTCTTTGCACCTTTTAGGCTCGCAACGTCTCTGCTCTGCAGCATGCAGTGTGGATCCATAAAAAGTACATAGGATCAGTACTTGACATGCTGCGCAAGGCACTGCTGTGCTTTGATTGAAGGTTTAGGCACCCTTTACCTCATTTACAAGAGTTGTGTTTTTTTTTTTTAAGGCAAGGAACCTATTAGACAAAAAAAAAATGTAAGGCCTCTTTCACAGGGGCGTCGCGTCTGAGGGTCGGATAGGATGCGGGTGCGTCGCGGCAAAATGCGTGATTTTTCAGCGCAAGTGCAAATCGTTTTAATGCGTCTTGCACGCGCATGTTTGGTACCCAGACCCGAACCTGGACTTCTTCACAAAAGTTCGGGTTTGGGATCGGTGTTGTGTAAATTTTATTATTTTCTCTTATAACATGGTTAGGGCTGGAGGGGTTAAAATAAAAAAATTATAATAATTTAAACTCACCTCATCCACTTGTTTGCGCAGCCCGGCTTCTCTTCTTTCTTCTTCTTTGATGACCTGGGAGAAAAGGTCCTTTGTTGACGTCACTGCGCTCATCACATGGTCCATCACGTCACCAAGGGTCCTTTTCCTCCCAGGTCATCAAAGAAGAAAGAAGAGAAGCCGGGCTGCGCGAACAAGTGGATGAGGTGAGTTTAATTATTTATATTTTATTTTATTTTTTTACCCCTCCATCCCTATTTTACTTTGCATTCTGTATTCAGAATGCTATTATTTTCCCTTATAACCATGTTATAAGGGAAAATAATAAAGATCGGGTCTCCATCCCAATCATCTCCTAGCAACCATGCGTGAAAAATCGCACCGCATCAGCGCTTGCTTGCGGATGCTTGCGATTTTCACACAGCCCCATTCACTTCTATGGGGGCCTGCGTTGCGTGAAAAACGCACAATATAGAGCTTGCTGCGATTTTCACGCAACGCACAAGTGATGCGTGAAAATCACCGCTCATGTGCACAGCACCATAGAAATGAATGGGTCGGTATTCAGTGCGGGTGCAATGCGTTGAACTCGCGCATCGCATCCGCGCGAAATACTCGCTCGTGTGAAAGAGGCCTAATACGTACATTCCCTAACCCCCTCTGATCTAGCACTACTGGTACAGCCATGACATCATGTTTTAGCTGCAGGGATGACATACCCATATAAAGCACAAGACTGCTGCAGCCAATCACTAGCCTCAGTGGTATACCGTGAAGCCGGTGATTGGCTGCAGTTGTAATGTGCAGTATATGGGTATGTCACTGCTGCAGGGATGATGCACAGCGGCCCTGGAACAGAACTGGTTTTGGACAGTGACTTTAAGATGTCTTAATTATTCTAATGGGTTTCCTGGCTTTTAAAGGGAACCTGTCACCTGGCTTTTGGGTATAGAGCTGAGGACATGGGTTGCTAGATGGCCGCTAGCACATCCGCAATACCCAGTCCCCATAGCTCTGTGTGCTTTTATTGTGTAAAAAAAACACGATTTGATACATATGCAAATTAACCTGAGAGGAGTCAGAGCTTGAAAATATGACTTCTCTGGTCACACAAGTAAGATACGACTATTTAATGTTAATTTGCATAAAAGGCGGGAAGTACAAAAATGCATAATACTTATTGAATTCGTCTGCAAATGAAATTAAAAGTGTAATTTATATGTTTAGGGTAACACAGTGAACATTTAGAAACGCTCAGTGAGGGTAGCATAGTAGAGGTGACGGGTTCCCTTTAAGTTGAAAGAAATAAGGCTACTTTCACACACTCGTTTGGTGCGGATCCGTCTTGTATCTGCACAGACGGATCCGCACAAATAATGCAAACTCTTGTATCCGTTAATAACGGATCCGTTTGCATTAGTCATTAAAAAAAAAAAAGTCAAACTGATCCGTCTTGACTTACATTGAAAGTCAATGGGGGACGGATCCGTTTTCAATTGCACCATATTGTGCCAGTGAAAAACTGATCTGTCCCCATTGACTTACATTGTAAGTCTAGACGGATCCGTTTGGCCCCGCATCGTCAGACGGTCACCACAAGCTGTGTTTTAGTGACCGTCTAAAAAACGTAACTGAGACCAAACGCAGCCAAATTGATGCATTCTGAGGGGATCCTTATCCATTCAGATTTCATTGGGGCTTAACTGATCAGTGAACGGATCTCGCAAGCGAACCCAGAAACGCCAGCGTGAAAGTAGCCTATCTTGGTGGCCAAGTCAGGGAGCCTTTTTTAGTAGGCACCTCTAATATATATATAATAATCAAAATGGGTCTTAATATTTTTTTTTGTATTTATTTTAAAAATGGTCACAACAATCCAGCTAACAAACCTCAACCAGGTCAAGGTGGTGGAGGCGGTGGTGGCAGAGGTAAGTAAAACTGCTTGATACATACCGTATATTATAGATCTCGCTACTAGTCCTAGTACTGAGGATTATCTGGGGGTGGCGTGATGGATAATACAAGTAATATTATACAGATTTGTTGCTGGGATGGCTGACCTAAATGTTTTAGCTACAAGTTATGGTCCAGGCACACTGTTTTTTAAACATAAAAAAGAAGGTTCTTAATGTTCAGTGACCTTTTTTTCTTTCGCATCAGCTTTGCTGTGGGGGGAAAAAAACTGCAGTGTAAACTGCACCTAAAGAACTTTTGAGCAAATCATTGGAAAGGGAGCTAAGGCCTCGTTCACGTCACCGTTTCTCCTTTCCGTTCTCCGGCTCCGTTGAGGAGACCTGAGTGTAACGGAGCCTAAAGACCCCATAGACTATAATGGGGCCCGTTCGGTGTTCGCTCAGAACATGATTTTTGAGCGGAAAGAAAGTCCTGCATGCACAACTTTCGTCTCGTGTTCAAAAATCATGTTCTGAGTGGACATCGAACGGACCCCATTATAGTCTATGGGGTCTTTAGGCTCCGTTACACTCAGTTAGGTCTCAGTTATCTGCAGAATCCGTCCTTTCCGTTCTCCTGCCCCTCAACGGAGAACGGAAAGGAGAAACGGTGATGTGAACGAGGCCTAACCTGGCATTGTGGATGTCTAGCAGGAAAGTGTGTATGAACAGGGCTTGATTAACCTATAGGCACAGTAGGCCTGTACCTACAGTTGGCCCTGGGGAAGAGCATCTGCTTAAAGGGATTGTCCAATTTATTTAAAAGTTCCCCAAAGCCGCATAAATGTGTTTTAATGAATAAAAGATCAAATGGTCATCACTTAAAGGGGTTTTCCATGAGTAACCTTTTTATTTTTACAACCTGTCCTAAGGCCAACCAACCTCATCAACTTTCTAATTTACAACCTTAACCTTGCCGATATCCTGATCTGATCCTGTGACCCCACTAGTTTGCATCTGGTCTGCCTGCTGATGACGTGCCCTTCATTGGAAACGTGATCTGTGATTGTCGTCACGTATATCGCTCACCTCTAGCCCCGTTCCACAAACTAAAGACTGCACCTCATCCAGCCTCCGCTATCTGGACCTACCTATCATAGGGTAAGTAGGTAGGTCCAGACAGCGCCTCTGCAGTCTTTATTCAGTTGTAGTATACAAATATTAATCCAGGGATGCTCCAAGGACCAATGAATAGCAAAAAAGGAATATTTATTATATTCACATGTAATTAAACAGGTCGCATATGTATATACAACTAAAATGTAAAATAAAAATACTTTTTAAAATATATATATATTTATTTTAAAATTGGAAACCACACAAGTGATGATGCGCCTATCTGTCTGGCCCAGTGAAGACGGTGGAATGTGCATGGCATATTCTGAGGCCGACAGATACACACCGCCAGCTGCATGTATACCAATGAAATCCACACAAAGGATGCTCTATAAATCCATATTCTTATCTTCTACAAAAAACAAATAAATCCCCCCCCCCCCCCCACCCCCCGCAACAAAATATAGATCAAAATCCAGCAGCTGTAAATGCCACGTAGAGAAATAAATATATATATACGACCTGTTTAATTACATGTGGATATAATAAATATTCATTGGTCCTTGGAGCATTCCCTGGTGATATTTGTATCCTACAATGGGCTGGAGGGGCAGTCCGATAACCGTGCACCTAACTCTATAGGCCACGACGGGCGGGCCATTATACCTACTCATAGTCATCAGTGCATCCGGTGGGGGGGTAGAAAGTAGGTTGCGTCCATGTTTATTTACAGTGCAAGTTGCAATGGTTGTGCCATAGACCTGGCAAGACCGATGTTGACATGTAACTGCATGTACGTCTAATTAGTGCCATCTATCGATAAATAAACTGTGGACAGGACTATAAGGAGCAGGGGGAAGATGGGCGTGTAGTGGGCAGAGAGAGGAGCATACTGGGCATGTATGAGAAGCGTTAGGTGTAGTGGGTGGATGCTGAGAGCAGCCTGAAGAACTAGCGCATCCCTAAGTGTCTGAGCGCGAGGAGTAGCGAGAGCTGGAGGGACGGGGAGTCTAAAGAAGGAACAAACACCCAAAAAGGTGTCGCATCTGTATCCATATAACAAGCATTGCTGTGGCTTTTTGACATTTTTGCACTCCTGGATAACCCCCTTTAAATCCCCCACCATTTCCAGTGATGCCGCTCCAGTCCCCTCCGTCAGTCTGAGTTTACAGGGGGCTGCAGTGATGTAGTCATATATGGCATCTGACCACTGCAGCCAATCACTGGCCTCAGCAGTGATTGGCCGCAGTAGTCATGCGATAGAAGACTACATCACTGCTGCAGCCTGTAATCACTGACTGTAGGTGAGCGCTGGAGATTAAATGAGGAGTATGCAATCTTTTATTTTAACACATTCAGGGGCTTTGGGGAACTTTTGAAATGGGTCGGATAACTCTCTAAAGGGAACTTGTCAGCTGACTTTTTGGAGCTCTCTAATACCTGTAGTAGTGATGTTGGCTATAAAGCAACAGTGCTTAAAATTAACATTTTTTTTGAACGTCTTGCTTTATAAGTAACCCGAGCTGGTCATCTGGTGGGAGCGTTTCATGTCAGTAGTCACACAGTCCCTGCTGTGATCACGCCCATGGAGGCATTGCTGTAGTCTTGTGCATGCCCTATAGATTCCTGCTCCCCTGGCATACGTAGTGACGGCGGGTACGTACTTCAGGGCATTGGGGGCCAGAGACTGGTAGACAGAGTCTCAGCAGATAAGAATTCAGCAGTGATTCTACTACCATAGACCCTCTGGGCCATGTCATGGGCGTGAATACAGTGAAGACTACATGAAAGGTTCGAACAGTTCCACCCAGGGGACTAGTCTGAGCTAATTATACTTAGGCTTGTTCTGCAGAACTTATCAGCCAGTGTAATTAAAAGGAGCGAGTAAGGGCTCATGCCCACAGCCATTGCCCGGCCTGTATTGCGGCCTGCAAAAAGTGGCCGTGTGTACACCGTTTGACGGATGCAGACCCATTAACTTGAATGGGTCTGCAATCCCCATGATGCGGTGCGAAACTGAGGCACGGATCGGAAGCCCCACGGAGTGCTTCTATGGGTTTCCTGTCAGTGCCTGCGCGCTGCAAAAAAGTACTTGCATGCACTACTTTTTTATGGTGCGGACCGTCTGATGTGGATTGCGGACCCCATTCAAGTGAATGGGTCTGAAGACGGTAGGCACATGATTGTTGCCTGTTCATTGCGGACCGCAATTTGCAGTTCGTCGCACGTGTCCTGCCGGCACACGTTCACGTGCATGAGCCCCGACGCCATTAAAATCCTTATTACGTGGAGTGGACATGTCTGTTTTAGTAGCAACTTGCGTTCCCGATATAATAATAATTCTGGAACATCTTTTCATATATGGCTGTGCCAGTAGTCTGCAATAAGGCCCCTTTCACATGAGCGAGTTTTCTGCGCGGTTGCAATGCGGGACGTGAACGCATAGCACCCGCACTGAACCCTGACCCATTCATTTCAATGGGTCTGTGTACATGAGCGTTTCTTTCTCGCCCATATTCCTTGGGGGACACAGGAAACCATGGGTATAGCTCTGCTCCCTAGGAGGCGTGACACTAAGTGAAAGCTGTAAGCCCCTCCATCAGCTATACCCTTCAGCCTGGAGAAGAGACTGCCAGTTTTTTGCTTAGTGTCCAAGGAGGCAAGACACCCCCTGCTTATGCAGGGTTGTTTTCCTATAATTTTTTATTTTTTGCGTTATTTGTTGTTTTAATTTGATTTTTTTTCTACTTACAGGGACAACAGAGGCACATTAGACCCCTCTGTTTCTCCCGGGGTTGAGTTGCGCCAGTGCCGGTAATTCCGCACTGCCGCCTCCCCCACAGAAGACAAGGTGGACCAGGGCAGCCTCGCTCCCCTGCGTCCCGCCAGCTCAAGGGTCGCCCCCACACCAAGTCCCTCCCCCGGCTTCCTGCCACTGCAGTGCCAGTAGCTGAAGGGGCGACCCTGCTGGATGGATTGAGGGCGAAGACAGCATATGGTGAGAGTGGCTGCTCCAGCCTCCCCTTCCTCCCTCCCACCGCTGCTACATCCCCCCCCCCATGGGCATATCGGACCGGCAACTTTACCGGGCATCATTGGGGGGGACTTTGTCTTTGGCAAGTCCTTTATTTAGCGGCAGGGCACGGATGCTGCCTTCAGGGGACGGCTGTAGGCAGGAGGCCGTCTGCCACATCCAGGCGCGGCGGGGGCTGCTTACTTGGCGCGAACGGCGCCATTTCATCTTGGCCCTGGAGGTAACCAGCTCGGCACTTCATCCACCTCGGGGGTTAAAATCATTTTGCCGCGCGCGCGGCTCTGCTTCTCCTTCAGCGCGGCAGGGGGGGGCGGAGCTTCCTACATGCGCTCCGCTACTTCCGGTTTCGTCGGGCTCCACATCTCATAGTGCTGCGTGGAATCCTCTCTGCCGTCCGATCCTGAAGCTATTCATCTCCGTGCCTGCTGCCTCTCCTCCACAGCCTCCTTCAGTCTGCTCCCCTTGCTGCTGCCGCTTGCATCATCCGGGTCTGGTAGGACTGTTAACCCCCTCCGTGCCACCAGTACTGTTGCTTGGGTGTAATCCCCGTTCCACTTTTTCCCTGGGGTCTCCCACTTTAAGTGCAACATTTTTTCCACCATGTCAGACCCTTCTGCAGCCGCCAAGCCTTGGTACCATGCCTGTACTGCTTGTAGGGAACCCTTTCCCCGGGGGCAGTCTGATCCGCACTGTCCTGCATGCCGAGCTCCACCGCAGCCTCAGTCGCCCGCTGTGTCGCTCCCTGCTTCCTCTGACCCGCCTGACTGGGCTAGATCCCTGTCCCAGGCCGTGGAAAGCCTCACTCATGTCGTGGGCCGCCTAATAGACAGGCCGCCTACCCCGCAGGACGCCACTCTTACTGTCGCGCCCTCCGGGTCCACCGCTTCTGCCGCTGCAGCGGGTTCACCCTCTCTTAGTGACCCCTCCCGAGCTAGGCACTCTCAGAAGCGTCTTAGAGTAGAGCGAGCCTCCTCCTCGGATGCCTCCCTCTCCCCGCCACGCGTGCGCACTCAGACGGGCCTCTCCTCTCCAAAGGATTCGCTCTCTGAAGGTGAATTGGCGGTTTCAGATTTGGAAATGGACTCGGCCCTGCCGTCCAAGCTAGCCTCAGCGATGGGTCAACTCATCTCTGATATTCGTGACACCTTTAAGGTGCAAGATGACCCCCCTAGCTCTGACGCAGCTAGCGTCTCCTTTATCAGACCCAGGCAGGCCTCAAAAGTCTTTCCAATCCACTCTGATTTCTCCTCCGTGGTATCTAAGGCTTGGGCTCGCCCGGACGCCCGTTTTGTCAATCCCAAGAAGCTGGACATTTGCTATCCTTTTCCAGCCGATGTCGTGGCCACCTGGTCGTCCCCACCCAAGGTGGACCCCCCTGTGGCCCGTCTGTCAAAGAACACGGCCATCCCTGTTCCCGACGGGTCCTCTCTTCAGTCAGCGGAGGACCGTCGCATGGAGACCCTTTCCAAGGGCATTTTTGCTGCCTCCGGTTCTGCTCTCAGACCGGTTTTTGCCTCTGCTTGGGCAGGTAAAGCAATCTCTGCTTGGGGTGCGCAGCTGGAACAGGAGTTGGACTCGGACGTCCCCATCCAGGACCTACGTTCCTTGGCCCAGCTTATTATTCGGGCCGGGAATTTTGTTTGTGAGGCCTCCCTTGATGCGGGAGCCCTTATTGCACGCTCCTCCGCCCTGGCAGTTTCCGTCAGGAGGGAGCTCTGGCTGAAGGTTTGGAAAGCGGACGCTGCCTCCAAACGTTCCTTGGCGGGGCTACTGTTTGCGGGTTCCCGCCTTTTCGGGGTCCGCCTAGACGAGCTTATTTCGGAGGCCACGGGTGGTAAAAGCACCCATCTTCCTCAACCCCAAGCCAGGGGCGCCCCCCGCGGACGCCCTGGTGCATCTCGTTTTCGGTCCTCCCGCAGGACCTCTGGGGCTCCCCCCGCAGCTGCCGCTTCGGCCCCTCCCCAGGATAAGCGTAGGAAGCCGTTTTTTCGGGCGCAGCCCTCCTGGCGCAGGCCGCAGGCTGCCCGCACACCCGCAGCAAAGCAGTCCTCTGCCTGAAGGCGCGCCCCCACCCACCCGGGTGGGGGGCCGGCTCCTCCTTTTCAGGGACATCTGGATGGCTCACGTCTCCGACGCCTGGGCTCTCGAAATTGTGTCCTCCGGATACAAAATCGAATTTGCGTCCTTCCCTCCAGATCGGTTCTTTCGCTCCCGCCCGCCGCGGGACCCGAAAAGCGCGGCTGCGTTCTCCGCGGCTGTTCAAGCCTTACTGGACAGGGGGGTGATCACCCCCGTTCCTCTAGAGGAAAGGTTCCAAGGGTTCTATTCGAACCTCTTTGTAGTTCCCAAGAAGGGAGGTTCAGTGCGGCCCATTTTGGACCTCAAAAAGCTCAACCGTTTTCTCCTCCTTCGCCGGTTTCGGATGGAGTCCCTCCGTTCCGCGGTGGCTTCCCTGGAGCAGGGAGATTTCATGTCTTCCATCGATATACAGGATGCCTACCTCCATGTTCCGGTAGCCCGGTGTCACCATCGCTTCCTCCGATTCGCCGTGGGGGACCTCCACTTCTAGTTTGTCGCCCTTCCCTTTGGGCTGGCAACAGCCCCCCGGGTGTTCACCAAGGTCCTGGCCCCGGTTTTGGCCTTACTCCGTTCCAGGGGTGTTTTTCTGCTACCGTACTTGGACGATATCCTCATCAAGGCTCCGTCCCTTTCTCAAGCGGTTGCCAGCGTTGATCTCACTCTAGAGACTCTGGCGAGATTCGGTTGGGTCATCAACTTCCCCAAGTCCTCCCTTCCCCCCTCCAGACAACTGGTCTTCCTGGGAATGCTTTTAGACACGGGAGCGGCGGAGGTACGTCTTCCCTCGGAAAAACGACTGATCCTCCGTCGGGCGATTCGGGGTCTCCTTCTCCGCCGTCGACCGTCCTTCCGCTTCTGCATGCGGGTCTTGGGGCAGATGGTTGCCTGCTTCGAGGCGATCCCATTTGCGCAGTTTCACTCCCGCCCTCTCCAACGGGCGATCCTCTCCTCCTGGGACAAATCGCCGGAGTCTCTGGATCATCCCTTCCATCTATCGCCTCCGGTGCGGTCATCTCTCCGCTGGTGGTTACAGTCCCCTCTTCTGGGCAGGTCCTTTCTGCCGCTCAACTGGTTGGTGGTTACAACCGATGCCAGTCTCTTGGGCTGGGGAGGCGTGTTTCCTCCCCGATCCGTCCAGGGCATTTGGTCTCCATCGGAGTCCAAACTCTCGATCAATGTCCTGGAGCTGAGAGCGGCCCTTCTGTCTCTGCGACACTGGACTCATCTGCTGAAGGGTTATCCAGTTCGTGTGCAATCGGACAACGCCACGGCCGTGGCGTACATAAACCACCAGGGGGGCACTCGCAGCGCTGCAGCAATGCGGGAGGTCACCAGCATTCTCCGTTGGGCGGAAGCCCACGTCCCGGCCCTATCTGCAATTTTTATTCCAGGGGTGGACAATTGGGCGGCGGACTTCCTCAGTCGCACCACCGTCGACCCCGGCGAGTGGTCTCTTCACCCGGAGGTGTTCGAGGCCATTTGCCTTCGTTGGGGCATACCGGACGTGGACCTCCATGGCCTCCAAATTCAATCACAAGGTCCCCGCCTATCTGTCCAGGGCCAGGGATCCGGGAGCCTGTGGAGCCAACGCCCTCGTTCTTCCTTGGCGAGGCTTCGCGCGTCCATACATATTCCCTCCCATCCCACTCCTGCCCAAGGTCCTTCGGAAGATCGCGGCGGAAGGCGTCTCGGTGATTCTGGTCGCTCCGGACTGGCCCCGCCGGTCTTGGTATGCCGACCTCATGCTGCTCCTGGCAGACTCGCCCTGGCCGCTGCCCGCCAGGGAAGATCTTCTCTCTCATGGACCGATCTTCCACCCGCGTTTAAGGTCCCTACGTTTGACGGCGTGGTTGTTGAGACCACCGTCCTGACACGTAGGGGTTTTTCTGCGGACGTCGTCCGCACCATGATCCGCGCCCGTAAGCCGTCCTCTTCTAGGATCTATTATAGGACCTGGAGGACCTATTTGGGGTTCTGTGCCGATCTGGGGATTCCTCCGCTCCGCTTTTCTCTCCCCACCGTTTTGTCCTTCCTGCAGAGCGGACTTTCCCAAGGTCTGGGCCTTAGTTCTTTGAAGGGTCAGGTGTCTGCGCTGTCCATTTTGTTTCAGCGCCCACTGGCCCCCCTTGGTCCTGTCAAGACCTTCCTTCAGGGCGTGGCTCACGCGGTTCCCCCGTACCGCCCTGGGACCTGAACCTGGTTCTCTCAGCGCTCCAGGCTTCTCCTTTCGAGCCTCTGCGGACGGTTTCCTTGCGACTTCTGTCCTGCAAGGTTATTTTCCTCGTAGCCGTCACCTCTCTTCGGAGGGTGTCCGAATTGGCTGCACTCTCCTGTCTGGAACCTTTCCTAGTGTTCCACCAGGACAAGGTGGTTCTTCGTCCGGTCCCTTCATTCCTTCCTAAGGTGGTCTCCGCCTTTCATCTGAACGAGGACATCGTTCTCCCCTCTTTGTGTCCTTCCCCTTCCCACCCGCGGGAGAGGAAGCTTCATCGCCTGGACGTTGTCAGGGTGCTCAAGGTTTACCTGGAGGTAACCAGCTCTTTCAGGCGTACTGACTCGCTCTTTGTGGTTCCGGAGGGGTCGCGCAGAGGGATGACTGCATCCAAAGTTGCTATCGCCCGTTTTGTCAAGATGGCTGTTACTGAGGCTTATCTCGCCATGGGCAAGGTTCCGCCCCTCGGTGTTACCGCTCACTCCACTAGAGCGGTCGGGGCTTCCTGGGCTCAGAGGAATCGGGCTTCTACGGAGCAGATTTGCAAGGCGGCCACTTGGTCCTCCTTGCACACCTTCACCAAGTTCTACAGGGTGCATACTCATGCGTCGGCTGACGCTGCTTTAGGCCGTCTGGTGTTGCAGGCGGCAGTTGATTGATGCCTCTGGTGTTGGTCTAGTTTGTTCTGGTCCCTCCCTTCTGGGACTGCTCTGGAACGTCCCATGGTTTCCTGTGTCCCCCAAGGAATATGGGCGAGAAAAGGAGACTTTTGTATTACTTACCAGTAAAGTCTCTTTCTCGCTCTTCCTTGGGGGACACAGCACCCGCCCTTCATTTGGGTTACAGTTGTGGTTCCGGCTTGGTTGCCCCCGTTGGGGCTCGACAGTTCTTTTTTCCGGTTGGTGGTTATCTTTCACTACTTGGACACGCAACTGGCAGTCTCTTCTCCAGGCTGAAGGGTATAGCTGATGGAGGAGGGGCTTACAGCTTTCACTTAGTGTCACGCCTCCTAGGGAGCAGAGCTATACCCATGGTTTCCTGTGTCCCCCAAGGAAGAGCGAGAAAGAGACTTTACTGGTAAGTAATACAAAAGTCTCCTTTTTTCACGCATCACTTCTGTGTTGCTTGAAAAACGCAGCATGTTCTATATTGTGCGTTTTTCACGCAACCCTGGTCCCATAGAAGTCAACAGGGCTTCAGTGAAAAACCTGTGAAACACGGAAGCAAGTGCGGATGCGATGCGTTTTTCACTGATGGTTGCCAAGAGATGTTTGTAAACCTTCAGTTTTTTATCACGCGCGTGAAAAACCTCATCAAAACGCATTGCACCCACGCAGAAAAAACTGACAAAACTTGCAAAATGGTGCGAGTTTCACTGAACGCATCCGGAGCCAATCCGTATCGTTCGTGTGAAAGAGGCCTAAGGCTCCAACTGGGGATGTGACCCTGCACGCGCGGACACTATTCAATCTGTGTTAGCAGTGTCAGACTGTGCAGAGTTACACCCGCAACTGGTGACACCCAGCGGAAGCTTTAATGTCGACTGCTGGCAAATGATTTAGAGGTTTCTAGTAGGAATAATAGAATGCTGCCTCGACATAGTCCTAAGCATCGATGTTCCAGAATTGTCTGTCTAATCGCAGCCAATGTGTTGGGTCTTTTTTCTCTTTCCGGTTTAGATATTGGCGACGGTGATCTTGGTGAACTTGGCCCTGAGGACCCTAGAGGTAAGATGTCTATACATACCGTACATGAAATAGCTTTATTCTCTTAGTGTGTTTAACACATGAATTCCTGTTAGCCCCATTTGGTTTAGACTCCAAAGTGTTAGGTGTGGCACAAACCTCAAATAATGAACATCGGAAAAAAAAAGAGCCAAAACAGATTTATCTAATGACCAGAAAGAGGCGCAAACCTAAATCCCCCCCATAATGTGTGTAGGACGGTTAGTCAGGTATAGTGATTTCTCTGATGTTTCCAGCACACACTAGAGAATAGGATTTCCTTCAGCGTGGTGAATAATACTCGTTACATACCGCACTGTTTGTCTTCCTGTTTTTGTAGATTCCTTAGCAACATGGGCCACATCAAATAGCCGTCATAGCTGAGTGATGTGGACTGCGCACTTGGCCGTAGTCATGTAATGCACATGGTGTTCTGTTAATGGGATACTGAACCTTTAAGGGTACATTCACACGACCGTATTTATGGGTTGCGCAACGGATGCGGACAACACGCCGTGTGCTGTCCGCGTCTCTGTACTTCCTTTCCACGGCCCTGCAAAAAACATAGAACATGTCCTATTCTATAGTCACTTCTATCTTGGACTACTTTCGCACTAGCACTTTTACTGCATCCGGCAGGGCTCAGCAAAAACGCTTCCGTTACTGATAATACAACTATCTGCATCCGTTATGGATCCAGTTGTATTATCTTTAACGTACCCAACACGGATCCCTCATGAACTCCATTGACTTGCATTGGGAGTCATGATGGATTTGTCTTGCTCCGCATCCTATGATGGAAAGAAAACCACAGCATGCTGCGGTTTGCTCTCCGGTAGCGTTCTGTTCAGTTACGTTTTGTCCCCATTGACAATGAATGGGGACAAAACGGAAGCGTTTTTTTTCCGGTATTGAGATCCTTTGATGGATCTCAATACCGGAAAATAGAAACGCTAGTGTGAAAGTAGTCTGGCCGCGTGTGTTTTTGCAAAATGCACACGACCAGTATCTGTGTGTTTACGCAATTTGCGGACTGCAAAACACTTAAGGTCATGTGAATGTACCCTAAACCCATCTTATTAATTAATCTATTATGCATATATATTCCTTAAAGGGTTGTCACTTCAGCAAATGGCATGTATCATGTAGAGAAAGTTAATACAAGGCACTTACTAATGTATTGTGATTGTCCATATTGCTTCCTTTCCATCACATTATACACTGCGAGGAAAAAGTTCCGGCCTCTCTGGTGGGCAAGACTGTGGGAGCGCACATAGTGCCGTGCTTTTTTACTATAGTGTGCAGGCACGACCACTGGTGCTGTATTGCAGGCTGGTCATAGATACGAGCTGTGTATAATATGGACAATCACAATACATTAGTAAGTGGCTTGAATTAACTTTCTCTACATGATAAATGCCATTTAAGTGACAAAACCCTTTAAATTTGAATGAAAAGCAATCGCACACGCATGGTTTACTCTCTCTGCAGACAGCCCTCTCTTAGGATAGTGATCATTACTTTATGAATATCTTATTGATGTGCCGTACATCATTACTGGAAAAATCCCTGGGCTGTCATAGGAACTGGTGTATATAGAATTTTTTGGAACAAGGTGTATAGAGATGCGCCTCAATGTACGCTACAGAACATGCCTCGCACCTTCCAGGAGCTTTATAATTGGGATTTTTTTATGTTGTGCTTGCTTTACATTTGGAACCTCAGCAGCAGACCTATTCCACTGTAGGAGTGTTCATCTAGATCATATTTCTGCGGATGGGTTTATTATCTCCAGGAACTTCATTCACTGCTCCACCTAGTGGCTGGTACTGGTACCACACTCTTCTGGGTGATACTCCTGTCCTGTAAATGTAAATGGGTGCGGGCCGGAGTGGTCTTCATTTGAAAAAAACACATTCATGAGAAACTGAAAGGGGTTGTTCTATGATATTACACTAAGGATAGAGTACACGCGTCTAATCTGCTGGGATCCCAAATCATCACATCTGGGCACAGGAAGGGGCTGGCGTAAAATAACAAAATAAGCTGACCCGTTGACTTGCCCACCGCTCCAGCAGTCCTAGCCACCATTTGCAGAGCTTCAGTGCTGATTTTAGGTCAACAACAAATGACTGCTGCAGCCAGGGGTGCCCCTAGCCTTTCTGATGCCTGAGGCGAAAACTAAAATGTTGCCCCCCCAATGCCAATTCCTTAACCTAACCCCTTTGCCACAATGAAAGCTCTCATTGCCCATGGCCCTTCCTCTTGCCCCTACCTGGTGCTGCGATCGCCTCACCTGGCCTCATTGGTGGTGCACCCCTGGCTGCAGCGGTCACATACTATTATTTTACACCAGCCCCTGCCTGTGTCCAAATGTTGGACAACCCCTTTAATAAACCACTGGAGTCGCTCAATACTGATCGGAGGGTGGCACCTTCTGCCCCCTACATCCAGGAAAACCTTCCCATGGTAGATGACTCACTGAGAAGATGGGGCCTCAGGCTGAATAGTGTGGCAGATAGGACAGAAGGATTATATTCTCAAGAAATCTCTTCCATTGTCTGTGGAGACGCGAGTAGGTGTTTGCGTCCCTTTGTAACGAGGATGGTAATTAGGATTATTAGTATCACATCCTCCTCCGATAAAAGAGAACACAATAAAGCTGATGACCGTTTCAACTATGTGAAAATCAGACGTGGGATTTGTAAACCTTAATGGCTACCCAGACGCAGTGGGAACAAGACTATGTACTGTGTACGCTTCTGGGCGCTCTGTAACTTTAGAGGAGTTGGCCAAAGTATAAAACATGCCTGGGCCCCTCATATAGATTATACTTCTCCCAGCACCTGTGTGGCCCCTGGTCCCTGTTCGGCCGCTGCTGCACCTCCCCGTCATGCAGATTAAAACATCTGGCGTCAGAGGGGACACGGGTGCCGGGGAGTGGGGCAAGTATAATCTATATAAGGGGACATGTCTTCTACTTTGGATAACCCCTTTAATGTACTGTGTGCAATATGTATAATAGGGCACCCATAGATGTGTATGGAGACTTACCTCCGGGTGCCCTCTGTGTGTACAGATACCAATCCTGTATCAGATTCTGTACAAAATCGGCACTATGGTTTACATAGTCTCCTGCTCTCTCCACAAATCCTCATGAATGGAGTCACCTACAATTCTTTTTAATATAGTCCGATTTTCTTTTTTCCCAACATTTTCCAAGAATTCTGACTCTGTAAAATTTCCGATTTTCTATGGGTCGCCATGCTGACTGTTAGATGGTGTGCCCTCTAGTGGCAGAATTCTGTCAGTCTCTGAACTGAAAAAGGCAGCTATGAAGGATATTCTATGCCATAGCTTCCTGGACTGTGTGATTAGAAATCTGCATCAGTTGCCCACCGTAGTGTATACCGCTATACACCTCTATTTTCATGTGCGTTTTTTTGTTTCTTTATTGCAGGACATGATGATAAGCCAAGTGGTAAATGGCAGATACCTTTTTATTAAAGATGGGCTAGAATGCATTTGAGCAGGCTGCAGTGGCGACTGTTTCCTTGCACTATGAAAGCTTGCGCAGTACAAGAAAGCTGAGCATTAACAATGTCTAAGGGTGGGTTCACATCACGTTTTTCCCATCCGTTTAACGGATACAAAAAACGCATACGTTAAACGGATGCCTTAGACCAGGGATGGCCAACCTACGGCTCTCCAGCTGTTGTTAAACTGCAATTCCCACCATGCCCTGATGTAAACTGATAGTTGCAGACATGCTGGGAGTTGTAGTTGTGCAACAGCTGGAGAGCCGCAGGTTGGCCATCCCTGCCTTAGGTTCCATTCACACGTCCGCAATTCTGTTCCGCATTTTGCCTGTGGTGCCACACTATGTGCTGTCCGGATCCGCAATTCCGTTCCCGAAAAAAATAGAACATGTCCTATTCTTGTCCACAATTGGTAGCAAGATTAGGCATTTTCTATTAAAGTGCTGGCGATGTGCGGTCCGCAAAATGTGAAACGTACATTGCCGGTGTCCGTGTTTTGCGGATCGGTGGAATGGATGTGTGAATGGACCTTTAGACTGATGCCATACAGTGGCATCCATTCACCATAGAGTTCTGTTTTAAAAAAAAAAAAAGTATACTTTTTTTTACCGGACTCTGCAGGATAAAAGAACGTTGTGTGCTGCGTTTTAGTTTTTTTTTAAATCCTTTTTTTTTTCTAACGTATACATCAAACTGAGACATAAGACGAGATGTGAAACCACCCCAAGCTGTCCGGGCTTTGATCCTAAAAATGAGCAGCGCTTAATGGCTGATGACGCTGCTGCAGCCAGGCACAACGCAGAGCTGCGCGCTTGCACTTGTAGACAGGCCTTTCACCTGCTTTGCTTAAATAGTTTGTCACTTGGCCAAAGCTGTTTATTATTCACATCCATGACATTTTTAAATAAAAAAAAAAAAAAAAATAATTCCTTCCCCTTGAAATTCTGTATTAGAGATGTTCCCAGGAACTGAATTGAAAGCGGTAATACAATTCACCCCTGTATTAACCAGATGCTCAATGTTTCGGAGATAACTGATCGCTTGTAGTCTTGTTAACATAATGTCTTTAGCTTCTTCTAATCCTGCGTGTGTTTTGCTTGCAACCTTTGCTAGGTCGTGCAATGCAACCATCATCTGGTAGGTCTCCATGCATCTCCTCATCACTGTGTACTGTGTCCTTCTCCTTCTGAGACCCTTTAACGTTCTATTGTGGAATCGCTGGGTCAGCAATACCCTAATGACGGATCAGGATCTCGCGCCTTTTACAGCAGCCTGTATTCTGAGATACTGCTGACCTGCTGCTTCAGGTTACAAGATGCCAAACACCCGGCAGGATTATTATTACTGGGGTGATTGCCAATTGGAAGTGTTTTGATGACCATACTGCTTTAGGGAATGGCTGAGAATGGAATTCCTCAATAGACCTCTAGGTGTGTGTCTTCTCTAAAATGTATGTTGGAGGGTTTCTCGGATCAGCTTTACCTACTGAAATCTCTGTGTCGATGACTGTAGTCCGCCTGATTCTGCTTCCACTCTTCTAACCTACCATGCATGTTCTCCCATCTGGAAAGTAATGTGTTCCGTAATGGTCACTGTTTATCTTGTCTTGTAGGTGCAGATGGACAGGGTCAAGGAGAAGGTATGACCCACAAGTGGCTTAGTAGTTATGTGTAGATGCATTGTAAACCCTACTGGTTCGGCACCATGTTATTATGGTGTTAGAATAAGGGCTTGAATAGGTCTACAGTAAAGTAGGGCTGTTTCGATACCACAATTTTGATTCGGTTTCGATATCATAAAAAAGTATTGCAATACTCTATACCATGCAGGGGGGGGGGGAATTAAATAAAATAAAACACAAAAAAAACTTTTGATTATTTAAACGTAAAATGTTGATTGAATTAAGCAGAAAAACCTTGCTTACTATTAATGTGAGGCACATGGGGTCCAGTCCAAAAGCGTGTGCCTAGCCTGACATTAAAAATAAGTGACCCCCCCCCCCCCCCCCAATCATGTTTAAAACACGAAAGTGGCAAGATTGGGGTTAATGAGTCACATTAACCCCAAATCTTGCTGGCTGCCTGACACACACTGTACACTATGCAGTCACTGCCCCCACGGTCACATATACACACTATGCAGTCACTGCCCCCCACTGTCACATATACACACTATGCAGTCACTGCCCCCACTGTCACATATACACACTATGCAGTCACTGCCCCCCCACTGTCACATATACACACTATGCAGTCACTGCCCCCACTGTCACATATACACACTATGCAGTCACTGCCCCCCACTGTCACATATATACACACTATACAGTCACTGTCACATATACACACTATGCAGTCACTGCCCCCACTGTCACATATACACACTATGCAGTCACTGCCCCCACTGTCACATATACACACTATGCAGTCACTGCCCCCCCACTGTCACATATACACACTATGCAGTCACTGCCCCCCCACTGTCACATATACACACTATGCAGTCACTGCCCCCCACTGTCACATATACACACTATACAGTCACTGTCACATATACACACTATGCAGTCACTGCCCCCACTGTCACATATACACACTATGCAGTCACTGCCCCCACTGTCACATATACACACTATAGTCACTGCCCCCACTGTCACATATACACACTGTGCAGTCACTGCCCCCACTGTCACATATACACACTATGCTGTCACATATACACACTATGCAGTAGGGGTGCACCGAAATGAAAATTCTGGTCCGAAAATTCAGGATGCCCTTGACCCGAAACCGAAACTGCCTTTTTGCCCAAATACTTTTAAAATACTTTTTTTTTAATGATTTTATTAATAATTCTTTTTCATGAATGAAATTCATCTGTGGGTGGCGCTGTTATGGAGGGGGGGGATATGTGCACTGTTATGGGCATAACAGTGCACAGATCCCTTTCCCCATAACAGTGCACAGATCCCTTTCCCCATAACAGTGCACAGATCCCTTTCCCCATAACAGTGCACAGATCCCTTTCCCCATAACAGTGCACAGATCCCTTTCCCCATAACAGTGCACAGATCCCTTTCCCCATAACAGTGCACAGATCCCTTTCCCCATAACAGTGCACAGATCCCTTTCCCCATAACAGTGCACAGATCCCTTTCCCCATAACAGTGCACAGATCCCTTTCCCCATAACAGTGCACAGATCCCTTTCCCCATAACAGTGCACAGATCCCTTTCCCCATAACAGTGCACAGATCCCTTTCCCCATAACAGTGCACAGATCCCCCCTCCCCATAACAGTGCACAGATCCCCCCTCCCCATAACAGTGCACAGATCCCCCCTCCCCATAACAGTGCACAGATCCCCCCTCCCCATAACAGTGCACAGATCCCCCCTCCCCATAACAGTGCACAGATCCCCCCTCCCCATAACAGTGCACAGATCCCCCCTCCCCATAACAGTGCACAGATCCCCCCTCCCCATAACAGTGCACAGATCCCCCCTCCCCATAGCAGTGCCATAGACTGATCCCCCTACCCATAACAGCCCCGGCCCTGCTGCTCACAGCAGACTAATCACTCACGGCATCTTTATTTTACCTTACAATCGTGACGCTCCAGTAACAACTCTGCAGGCAGAGTGGAGGGCGGAGTAACGTCACTTACTCACGTGACGCACCTGCTCCGCCTCCTTCATTCATAAAGTGGGCGGAGCAGGTGCGTCACGTGAGTAAGTGACGTTACGCCGCCCTCCGCTCTGCCTGCAGAGTTGTTACTGGAGCGTCACGATTGTAAGGTAAAATAAAGATGCAGTGACTTAAAGTAAACCGCCCGCCCGGCGCGGGTGACAAATCCCACAAATCCCAAACCCCATATTTTCTGCTGATATGTTCCAATATCGGCCGAAATGGATTAGGCCAATTTTCGGCCGATCTTTTCGGTGCACCCCTACTATGCAGTCACTGCCCCCACTGTCACATATACACACTATACAGTCACTGCCCCCACTGTCACATATATACACACACTATGCAGTCACTGCCCCCACTGTCACATATACACACTATACAGTCACTGCCCCCACTGTCACATATATACACACACTATGCAGTCACTGCCCCCACTGTCACATATATACACACACTATGCAGTCACTGCCCCCACTGTCACATATATACACACACTATGCAGTCACTGCCCCATATACACACTATGCAGTCACTGCCCCCACTGTCACATATATACACACTATACAGTCACTGTCACATATACACACTATGCAGTCACTGCCCCCACTGTCACATATACACACTATGCAGTCACTGCCCCCACTGTCACATATACATACTATGCAGTCACTGCCCCACTGTCACATATATACACTATGCAGTCACTGCCCCCACTGTCACATATACACACTATGCAGTCACTGCCCCCACTGTTACATATACACACTATGCAGTCACTGCCCCCACTGTCACATATACACACTATGCAGTCACTGCCCCCCCACTGTCACATATACACACTATGCAGTCACTGCCCCCACTGTCACATATACACACTATGCAGTCACTGCCCCCACTGTTACATATACACACTATGCAGTCACTGCCCCCACTGTCACATATACACACTATGCAGTCACTGCCCCCCCACTGTTACATATACACACTATGCAGTCACTGCCCCCCCACTGTCACATATACACACTATACAGTCACTGTCACATATACATACTATGCAGTCACTGCCCCACTGTCACATATACACACTATGCAGTCACTGCCCCCCCACTGTCACATATACACACTATAGTCACTGCCCCCACTGTCACATATACACACTATGCAGTCACTGTCACATATACATACTATGCAGTCACTGCCCCCCCACTGTTACATATACACACTATGCAGTCACTGTCACATATACATACTATGCAGTCACTGCCCCACTGTCACATATACACACTATGCAGTCACTGCCCCCCCACTGTTACATATACACACTATGCAGTCACTGCCCCCACTGTCACATATACACACTATGCAGTCACTGCCCCCCCACTGTCACATATACACACTATGCAGTCACTGCCCCCACTGTCACATATACACACTATGCAGTCACTGCCCCCACTGTTACATATACACACTATGCAGTCACTGCCCCCACTGTCACATATACACACTATGCAGTCACTGCCCCCCCACTGTTACATATACACACTATGCAGTCACTGCCCCCCCACTGTCACATATACACACTATACAGTCACTGTCACATATACATACTATGCAGTCACTGCCCCACTGTCACATATACACACTATGCAGTCACTGCCCCCCCACTGTCACATATACACACTATAGTCACTGCCCCCACTGTCACATATACACACTATGCAGTCACTGTCACATATACATACTATGCAGTCACTGCCCCCCCACTGTTACATATACACACTATGCAGTCACTGTCACATATACACACTATGCAGTCACTGCCCCCCCACTGTTACATATACACACTATGCAGTCACTGCCCCCACTGTCACATATACACACTATGCAGTCACTGTCACATATACATACTATGCAGTCACTGCCCCCCCACTGTTACATATACACACTATGCAGTCACTGCCCCCACTGTCACATATACACACTATGCAGTCACTGCCCCCACTGTCACATATACATACTATGCAGTCACTGCCCCCCCACTGTCACATATACACACTATACAGTCACTGCCCCACACCCCCACTGTCACATATACACACACTGTACACACAATGCAGTGTCCCCCACCTTCCTCTTCCCGGGAAACCTAAGAGCCCAGGCAGAAGCACGTGTCTTTACTCTCCGGTATAAACTGCAGACAGGGAGGGTCTTCCATCTGATTGGCTGTCTTGACTCGCCTTCTCTCTTTTATTGGCTGAGCTGCTCGTCCTTCATTTCTGCTGCCCTGAATCACAGAAATACAGTGAGTGGCAGCGCCTGGGTAACCCTTTCCTTTCCAGATCAGAGCTGTCCCTGTTAACTCTTTCAGTGCAACAGAGGAACTTCTAGTAACCTGTTTTGCACAGTTAAGCTACTAGTACTGTCGGCCCTGCTGTGCTCTTATGATGATGAGAGCGATATGCATTACAGACTGTAGCGCACAGCGCAGGTCAGGGCTGTCCTGATCATACACAGTGTATGGTAATGATGGTGCAGCAGGGCAGGCAGCCCCCACTGCATAGTAAAAGCCCACGTCCCCCCTCCTGCATGAATTACCCGCCCATTCATTGGGCTCAGCGGCGACCACGTCATAGGAGAAAGGGGTTCCCTCCTTCTCCACTGTCTGGCCGGAGAGAACTTGCGCGGCACACGCCATGTTCTCTTTATAAGAGAAGCTACTAGGCTGCGCAGTCTAGTATCGAAGAAATGTACATCACAGTACCGAATCGATACTGGTGTAAAAGTATCAATTGGGTATCGAATTTTCAATACCCAAAACAACCCTACAGTAAAGTAAAATAATACCCCCCCCCTTCTTCCAGGCTGCTGCATTCCAGCGCAGCCAGTCCTGTCCCCAGTGCTTCCAGTTCCCTGACATCCCCTCCATCACATGCACCTCAGCAGTCACGTGTCCTTAATCTGCACATGATGCCATTGAGGCCATGGCTGCACCAGTGAAGTTGGCAGCTTCTGATCCACACTGATGGAACCATTGGCACTGTAACGGAGCTGCCTGGAAGAGAGGAGTGCCTCTTTTATTAATTGCAAACAATTAAAAACATTTTCAATGACAGATGTAATTGACATGGATTATGATTAATTACCACCTCAAAATGCTTTGTACATTGCAGGCAATCAGAGCGTGTTGGCCGGTGTGGTCAGTGCGGTGGCCGTGGCAGCAGTCGGGGCGGTATCGAGTTTCATAGCTTACCAGAAGAAAAAGCTCTGCTTCAAAGGCAATGCAGGTAAAGTACTAATGACCTGTTCATGTCGGCCTCCATCCACAATATTGTTTACCGCTGGCTCAACCCCAAAAGTGCACAGAGTGGTTACTACTTTATTCATGTCATTTAAAGGGAACCTTTCCCATACGTGCAGTCCTGTCTGTGGCAGCCTGGCGCGTGGAGCTAAGCAGTCTGCTAGATAGTTTTATGGGAAAAACTTCAATTTAACTTAGAATTTGCCTAATAGTCCAGTGGGTGCTCCTGCTTAGCGATTGACATCTATCGCTCTGTCATACAGAGATGGCTGACCATCGCCAAGTAGACCTGCCCTCTGGACCACGGAGCCTTGAAAGAGCAGGGAGTTAAGTAAATGAAATCCAAGTTCTGCGGAGTCTTTTTGCACAGAACTATACGCGGTATCATTCTGCTCCGCTCCTCCAGCTGTAGAACTTGCTTCCTGAACATCAGACCTGTCAGGTTTCTAAGGAAAGAAAGACCTGTCAGGAGGTTTCAAAGTGACAGTCCTAATCAAGTAAATAGTAGAGAGCTGCAGGAACCCGGCGCAGCCATTATACAGTGCTCAGAGCCTGACCCCCGCTGATCTGATATTGATGACCATTCCTAAGGATAGATTATCCCTTCAAATCCTTCCCGCCCCACAATGTAACTGTACATGGAGGTGAGGGATAACTTCCCGCACCACGACCTACATTTATGTGGTGGGGATGGAGCGGGCATAGCAGTTGAGTCTCTGCCATTCGTAGTGGGAGCCGTCTGTAATAGACAGCTGGGTAACCACTACAATGTCCAGGATCGGAGCTACTTTAGCCCCTTAGATGCCGTGGTCAACAGCCGCAGCACCTAAGACATTTGACAGAGGAAGGGGTCTCCTATCACTCCACCAGTCTTCCAGGACACAGTCGTGGGGTGCTGGTGTTGGTGTGGCAGCCAGAGGCATAACAGTAATGGCGGGATGGTTTCATATACCAAGAAAAACATTTTTATAATTTAAAGTCAGTCATTTATTATGGTAAACTATGAAAAAACATATACAAATTTCGTATTGCCATATCTGTAACTACCTGTCCTACATTTATCATATGAGACAAAGCCTTGACCACCAGGTAGCTGGGTAACAGTGAAGCGGGCTGGCGCTCTGCTGTTTCAGTAGCTCCCGTTACAGTGCAAGGGACCTACAGAAACCGCATATCACAGCAAGCAATGTTAGCTACTGAAACAGTGGAGCGCCAATGGTGGGGGCTTAGTGTCGCCTTAGTAATGGCGAGAGGATACAACCCCTTTAAGTTATCGTATCATTTAAACCGCACAGTGGACTTTTTTTTTTGCTCATCCCTCCTCCAAAAAGCTGAATAAATATTATCTTGGTACCAATAAAAACGAATGGTCCTTCTGCTAAAAACAATTTACTCACACAGCTCCATAGAGGACAAAATAACAGCGCTAAGGCTCTCAGTATACACAAAATGATCTATATATTTTTTTTAAGTTATTCTTGCACAAAAGTCATAAAACTTAATGTATAGAAATCTGGTATTACTCTTATTCAATTGACTTGCAAAATATCAATTGTACCATGCAGTGAATTGTGGGGGGGGGGAATATCCATATATATATATATATATATATATATATATATATATATTTTTTTTTTTTTTCGTTATATCATTTCTCCCCATGTTCCCCCCCCCCAAAAAAAAGGAATAAAAAGTGATCAAAAAAAGTATATACCCCCAAAAAGGTACAAATAAAAACTACATTTTGTCCCTCAAAAAAATGAGCCTTCACACAGTTCTATAGACATAAAAAAGGAAAATATGCCAATGTTAACATAAAAAAAATAATTAAGGTATTTATTTATTTTTTAGTAAAACATACTAGAAACTATATAAATTTGGTATCTCCATAATTGTACCAACCTGTAAGATAAGCTTGCCATGTCATTTTTAGCACATGGCGAACGCCGTAAACACACAACACAAAAAACGTGGTGGAATTGCATTTTCTTGTTTCAGTTTCACCAAAGATTTATTTTTCCCCCTTTTTTCCATTATAAGGTATGGTGACATATTAAAATACAACATTTGTACCGCTAAAAATAAGCCCTCATGGCAATGTGAATGAAATTTTTTTTAAAAGTTAAAGCAAAAATAAAATTGGCTAATTAAAATTGATTTATCATTATCATCTATATTGTAAGTAATGTATCTCATTTCAGATGATCCAGAAAACGTGAACATGGACAGTCATAAAGTAGAACAGTCAGAACCTCAAGGTAAGGGTTGCTGATAATGTGTGCTTATAGGGCATCTGATCACATCTATTCCTACATCTCCCTTCATATAACAGGTTACCGTATTTTTATGGACTATAAAATGCACTGAACCATAAGACACACCTAGGATATACGGGGGGGGGGGGGGGGGGGGATATATTTTTCATCAGACCTCCTTCATACCCAGATTCATCCTCCTATCAGAGCCAAGTTCCATACCTTAGATAAGACCCACATTGCTCCTCAGATCAGACCCCCCAAGCTCCGGATAGTGCTGACACTCACCGCTCCCTGCTCTTCTTCCGGCCTGCTCTGCACTGTGACCTGATGTTGCATAGCGTCAGGTCATAGTGCGCGCCTTCGTTCACTATCTCCTGACGCTGTATACAGTCAGGACACATGCAGTGAGGTGCCCGAAAGAAGATCAGGGATTGGCAAATATAGCCAGCACACTGTACACTGGTACCACAGGTGCCATCGCCTGTAAAATATACACTGCTCAAAAAAATAAAGGGAACACTTAAACAACACAATGTAACTCCAAGTCAATCGCACTTCTGTGAAATCAAACTGTCCACTTAGGAAGCAACACTGAGTGACAATCAATTTCACATGCTGTTGTGCAAATGGGATAGATAACAGGTGGAAATTATAGGCAATTAGCAAGACACCCCCAATAAAGGAGTGGTTCTGCAGGTGGTGACCTGACCACTTCTCAGTTCCTATGCTTCCTGGCTGATGTTTTGGTCACTTTTGAATGCTGCCGGTGCTTTCACTTTAGTGGTAGCATGAGACGGAGTCTACAACCCACACAAGTGGCTCAGGTAGTGCAGCTTATCCAGGATGGCACATCAATGCGAGCTGTGGCAAGAAGGTTTGCTGTGTCTGTCAGTGTAGTGTCCAGAGCATGGAGGTGCTACCAGGAGACAGGCCAGTACATCAGGAGACGTGGAGGAGGCCGTAGGAGGGCAACAACCCAGCAGCAGGACCGCTACCTCCGCCTTTGTGCAAGGAGGAACAGGAGGAGCACTGCCAGAGCCCTGCAAAATGACCTCCAGCAGGCCACAAATGTGCATGTGTCTGCTCAAACAGTCAGAAACAGACTCCATGAGGGTGATATGAGGGCCCGACGTCCACAGGTGGGGGTTGTGCTTACAGCCCAACACCGTGCAGGACGTTTGGCATTTGCCAGAAAACACCAAGATTGCTCAAAAAAATAAAGGGAACACAAAAATAAAACATCCTAGATCTGAATTAATTAAATATTCTTCTGAAATACTTTGTTCTTTACATAGTTGAATGTGCTGACAACAAAATCACACAAAAATAAAAAAAATGGAAATCAAATTTTTCAACCCATGGAGGTCTGGATTTGGAGTCACACTCAAAATTAAAGTGGAAAAACACACTACAGGTTGATCCAACTTTGATGTAATGTCCTTAAAACAAGTCAAAATGAGGCTCAGTAGTGTGTGTGGCCTTCACGTGCCTGTATGACCTCCCTACAACGCCTGTGCATGCTCCTGATGAGGTGGCGGACGGTCTCCTGAGGGATCTCCTCCCAGGCCTGGACTAAAGCATCTGCCAACTCCTGGACAGTCTGTGGTGCAACGTGACGTTGGTGGATAGAGCGAGACATGATGTCCCAGATGTGCTCAATTGGATTCAGGTCTGGGGAACGGGCGGGCCAGTCCATAGCATCAATGCCTTCGTCTTGCAGGAACTGCTGACACTCTCCAGCCACATGAGGTCTAGCATTGTCTTGCATTAGGAGGAACCCAGGACCAACCGCACCAGCATATGGTCTCACAAGGGGTCTGAGGATCTCATCTCGGTACCTAATGGCAGTCAGGCTACCTCTGGCGAGCACATGGAGGGCTGTGTGGCCCTCCAAAGAAATGCCACCCCACACCATTACTGACCCAATGCCAAACCGGTCATGCTGGAGGATGTTGCAGGCAGCAGAACGTTCTCCACGGGCGTCTCCAGACTCTGTCACGTCTGTCACATGTGCTCAGTGTGAACCTGCTTTCATCTGTGAAGAGCACAGGGCGCCAGTGGCGAATTTGCCAATCTTGGTGTTCTCTGGCAAATGCCAAACGTCCTGCACTTTGTTGGGCTGTAAGCACAACCCCCACCTGTGGACGTCGGGCCCTCATATCACCCTCATGGAGTCTGTTTCTGACCGTTTGAGCAGACACATGCACATTTGTGGCCTGCTGGAGGTCATTTTGCAGGGCTCTGGCAGTGCTCCTCCTGTTCCTCCTTGCACAAAGGCGGAGGTAGCGGTCCTGCTGCTGGGTTGTTGCCCTCCTACGGCCTCCTCCACTTCTCCTGGTAGCGCCTCCATGCTCTGGACACTACGCTGACAGACACAGCAAACCTTCTTGCCACAACTTGCATTGATGTGCCATCCTGGATAAGCTGCACTACCTGAGCCACTTGTGCGGGTTGTAGACTCCGTCTCATGCTACCACTAGAGTGAAAGCACCGCCAGCATTCAAAAGTGACCAAAACATCAGCCAGGAAGCATAGGAACTGAGAAGTGGTCAGGTCACCACCTGCAGAACCACTCCTTTATTGGGGGTGTCTTGCTAATTGCCTATAATTTCCACCTGTTGTCTATCCCATTTGCACAATAGCATGTGAAATTGATTGTCACTCAGTGTTGCTTCCTAAGTGGACAGTTTGATTTCACAGAAGTGTGATTGACTTGGAGTTACATTGTGTTGTTTAAGTGTTCCCTTTATTTTTTTGAGCAGTGTATAACTTAAAATCCTTTGTTTACTCATCTGGAAGCACATGTCATGGGCACCTGCTTTCTGGTAATGCGGGTGTTACATTGAACTTTTAAAGGGAAAACTTAGCCTAGAAATGAATGCTAGAAATAAATAAGTAATGTAGATGTCCTCACTGTTCATCAGACTTTAGTATTTTCTGCAGTATTCTGACAGTCTCCTGCTGATCTGTTCCATCGTGGACTGCCAACCTAAAATTTATATTTTTTTCTGGACATTTTATCAAAACATCCTGGACATCCAACATTTCTTGTGGACAAATTGGAAAACTTTATTGAACCATGAAGATTATTAGTAATACTGTGTCTATACAGTAGGTCAGATACTAATACTGAGCACAGTCCCAGCATTTACTGACAGCTCAGATAATTACAATCAGTGACCTGCTAAAGTACTACCAGCCTCCCAAAAAAAAATCGGACACATCAAATTTTTTTTTTTTTGCCAGAAAGGTACCCTGTTTTTATGACTGTCCAGAAATTTCTGGACAGTTGGCAACCCTGGTTTCATCTTGGGCTTAATCTTAGGTCAGCTGAGTGAGTTGGCTAAGGGTACTTTCACACTAGTGTTTTTTGAGTTTTCCCGTATTGAGTTCCGTCCTAGGGGCTCAATACCGGAAAAAAAAACGCATCAGTTTGGTCCTAATGCATTCTCAATGGAAAGCAATCCGTTCAGTATGCATCAGGATGTCTTCAGTTCCGTCCCTTTTACGGTATTTGGCCGGAGAAAATACCACAGCATGCTGCAGTATTTTCTCCAGCCAAAATTCAGGAACACTTGGCGGAATGCCAGATCCGGCATTAATTTCCATTGGAATGTATTAGTGCCGGATCCGGCATTAAAATTACTGCATTGCCCGATCTGCAGACCTTTAAGTACCGGGACATCAGGGCGTACAGGTACGCCCTGTGTCCCCAAGAGGTTAAAGGATAACTGTCACCTTTGGACCCTAATTTCAATTTTCATATATGTAGTTACTATTACCCTGATATTCCAGAATCATTAGACTGACTTACCCCATATTTCATAAGATCCAGCCCTTAGCAACCAGTCTGCACAAAACTGCAATTTCCTTATTCAGTTAAGATGGCCCCTGATAACTCATCCTGAAGCTAATCCAGCCTGCTCTCACTACCCACAATGCATTGAGCTCCCCATGCACTAGCTTCTGCACCTCAACCAATAGGTGCTCTCCACACTTAAACACGCCCCCCTCCTGCTATTACATACACTTTAGGAACATCCCCCTCCCCTAAAAAGTGCCATCCACAGATCCCCCACTAAACGGTGCCATCCACAGATCTACCCCTAAAAAGTGCCATCCGACGCTCACAGGAGTACATTTAACTGTAATCTGTAACTTTAACTTTTATCATCGCTCATCTCTTTACTTTGATACCTTACTCTCAGCTCCGGTAACAGCAGGCAGTGCGGGCGGCGCTCACTCACTGACATCACGCGCCTGCTCCTCCCACTAGGTCGGCACAGGCGCGTGACGTCAGTGAGTGAGCGCCGCCCGCACTGCCTGCTGTTACCGGAGCTGAGAGTAAGGTATCAAAGTAAAGAGATGAGCGATGATTAGTTACAGACTCTGCTCACCAGCTGTCACAGCAGGTTTGGCAGCGGCGGAGAATGGGAGAAAGACTTTGTGAGATCGGACAGGGCTAGGCCGAGGGGGCGATCATGGTGGGCTTTGGAGCCCTGCGGCGTACAGGCCGGCTGCCTTCCTTTGTGTTGGTGGCATTGTTAGTGGTGATCGCCATCCTGGCTAATAACCACTGGAGTGTGTCTGCCCGCCAGGCCGCCTTGCAGGAGGATATATACAATGCCCTGTATGTTCTAGCATCCCAAGAAGTTTTGACAATATTAACAAATACAGTCGACTGAAAAAAAATTCCCCTAATATAATATTTATTGAGGGGAATTGCTTTCCAGTGATTGGTATTGTTCAGTAGTCCGTCTGCATGTATTGGCCATCTCTGATTCTTCTGTACGAACAAACCCTTTAATAGCAGGATGTTGAACACGTCACTTGGTTTTATTCTTTATTATGTCGATGTCGTAGTATATCTTTAGACAGGATGGTACTTTTTAGTTCCTGCATAAGCCATATCGAACTGTGCACGAGGTGTGTCTGAGGCGGCTTCACAAGCTGAGCCCACTCCATTTGTGGCTGGTGCACGGCTGATTTGCCCAGAATTTTAAAACTAAAAAAATGACCTAAGGTATTGTGGGTTTCGATGGTTACAGGTGACCACGTCTGGCTTCTTGTGATTGCGTTGTAATACCATGTCTGTTTCCATCTCCTCCTGCAGCTCAGAGTACTTTGCTTGCAAAATAGATGCTGGAGTTGGATCACCTCGTGTCTCGGCGCTGCCCATCAAGATGAACTTCCCAAAGCAGATGGACATCCAAATTTTATTTTATTTTTTATTTTCATTGGACGGCTGTTGTAAGCAGCTTGGAGAAATATTGTGTGGACGTTTTACAAATGTTCTTGGTCAGATTGTGCCTGTTACATGTTTGATGTTACAATTTTGGTTCATGAATTGTTTTAATGCTCTGGCTTGCCAAAAAAAGTTAGAAAATCTCTGCTTTTGTTTTATCATTTTTGCTTGTCAGGAAACTGAAACCGCATCCGTTTTGTTTAATATCACATCCAAACTGAACGAATGATTTTTTTCCCCCACTATAAATATACTTAATAACTACCAAAAATATATCGCCAAGTCGTAATTGTTGTGCTACTTGCCCAGCATTTTTTTACATTTTTTTTTTTTTATATATTCCCTCTGCTGGGACTGTTAATATTTGGACTTTACAAGGCATTGTCTTGGATAGAGCTAAAGTGCCTTTTCCATTTTCATCAGCTTTTTTTTGTGTGTGTGACAGATTTATCAAAATGCGCACAATATATGGTAAATTTGTCACAACTGTCATCAGGGGAATAGAGAGTAACCATGTTAAGCAACCCCATCCCTGGAGTAAAATGGTTTAAATAAAAAGTGGCTCTGTTGGAAATGGTGCACGGACCCAGGAAATGAGGAAGGGGGTGCAAAATGTTCTAAAACAGGCAAAAAAAAATCTTCTCCTAAATGCGGCACGGTCTATACAGTTCTGTGCTCTGAAGACCTGGTGGAAGGGTTGTGATCATCACCAGAAGATGCTGGTCATACCATTCCTGGATGTAAAGTAGCGATACTTCTCTTCTCATTGACATTGGTAAATCTGTATGTAAAAAGATGTGGTTTTCAATAGAAGTTGTCCCAAGTGCCCTTACCAGATGTACATGTAGACAAAAAGCTCATGAATTAATATCTGCATATTCTCTTTTTAATCTTTAGCGTTAGTGGTGCAGCTGTAAGGGTGGTAAAGGCCTGGGCGGGCATGGGTTGTTTTTAGAGTAACTTTTACATGATTGCTTTTATATCTGCCAACTGTTCTCATTTGCTTAACTTATTGCTTGGATCTATCGGCTCTCTTGACATTTCTGTCTTGGGTCATAAGGAATACAAGTATTTACTAACAAGGCAGCACATAGATCTTGTGCCCTTCCTCTGTAATTCCTACTAGAAATGTATAAATAAATTGGCACATTGGGGTGTGTCCCTACATACTCGGATACTGTCCAGTCAGTGCTGCCAGTGACACTGTGAAGGAACACTTCCCTTTGACGTGGAGTGTTTGTCAATGTGTTTACTACATGGGGACAAGTCCTCCTTAACTAAAAGGTTAGACTGAAACATACTTTTTACCTTAATCGGCTTTCTCTTTAAAGTGACACTTCCATTGGAAAGGGGTATTTTTTAAAACTCAATATTCATAGGAATTTTTTTTAAACTTTCGCCTCTTTTTTTATTTCGGCGGTACTATGCCATTGAAAATTGAATACAAATAATTTTTCTTCTCTGGCAGTCAACTGATTAGACCGAAAAAGACAGGTCATCCATTGTCATTTGACTGGACATTATACTATTTTTAAAGCTGTGAGGGAAAAATGTTATCTACCAGGTAATCCTCATGATAATAGTAGCTGTAGATTTGGGAAAACCGTATGGAAGCTCTGTTGTTCTCTTGGTAGGCCTAGATAAAGATGCCCACAGAAGAGCATTGCATAGTGTAATGTATAATGCTCTAATTGAGTCACTACTGGGGGCTGTCTCTGGTCAGAGTAAATGGTCTGACTGAGAATGTCGAGCGAGGTCATTTGCTGTTCTAAAAGTCCAAACAAAAAGGATGTTAAAGAGCCATGACCGGATTTGGAATACTGTATAGGGAGTGACTGCAAAAGATTATATCAAGACAAAACATCCAATTATTAAGCTTGCATATAGGTTGCTAGTGATATTTTTATGGAAGTGTCCCTTTAAATCATTTTCTGATTCCCTTTGTATAGGGGACCCCGCATTGTATAGGAGTTAGTTCTATGCAGAAATAGATATCAAGCCCCCATATACAGTAGACCGTTATTGGCCAAACCCACCATTTTTGGTAGGACTAGAAGACCATCTGATATGTATGGATGCCTGATCTTTTTGTTCTCCTGTGAGATAAGCCTCCTCAGAGGCTCTGCACCAGATGTTACTTTAAAGTCTATAGCAAATTATTGAAAAGTCTACATACCCAGCTTTTTTTTTTTTTTTACGTTTTCTGGGTTTGTGGCATTTTTTCAAAGCTCAGCATTCCCCGCATGGCATTTTGTTTTTTTCTATAGGCTTCTCTATAGGACTTTGAAAATCCCATGTAAATTTAACACCCTGAAAAAGCATTAGATAAATACCAACCCATCCTGATGATAATCTAATGTATGGAAGAAGCATGACTGTCCTATGACATGCTGATTGAAATCCAGCATCCACGCCCCTGAGGAGCTTCCCAGCTTATTGTCGCACTCTTCCCAGATCCTGCATGCCTATTAATCTGTCATGTTTATGGAGGAGAATGTATGCTGAGATGGTGTATTGGTCTCATATTAAAATGGCGGTATCTCACTGCTGACTCTTTTCTGGTGTGGCAGAAAAGTCCTATTCAATAGGGTATGTGTTTTCATTAGTTTAGTAGGAGAGGCTCGGATGTAAGGCATATACAATGAATTTAGTCTTTTTAATAGCTATCCGTACAAATTAATAAGACTTGATATAATTGTTACAGAATGGTCAAGGTTTTAGGGCTCTTTATATACTGCAAAAAAATACAATACTTGCATTACCTTCTTGTGTGGTTTTTATTCATGTTCCTTTACAAATTGCCTGTTACAGTGTGCTCTAAATAAATGTGTTTGTTTTTCTATTTCTTTGTGCAGTGTGTTTACTGTCACAGTTTATGTATTGGGAGATTTTACAGTAGACCCCGGGCCTTGTCTTACCCCCCTCAAATAAACATGCCCAGTCAGCAGATCTGAATGTGCCCATTCATGGGAGGGGTGGTAGAGATTGGTGTTGGCCAAAAATATGCACACAGCTGTTTTAGGCCAGACACTCACGAACTGAACTCGCTCGTGTAACTCCTCTGACAGGATCAATCTACTGAATTACACTGACATAATGCTGTCAGTGTAATACAATAGATTCCAGGACTCTCAGGGTCACACAGGCTTATCAATCATTCTTTAAAGCTATGCGATCCTGTCAGGGAAGCAGAGGTCCGACCGGGAACTCGCACGGACACGCTGCGAGTTCCACGTATTGAACTTGCTTGTGTGCATCTGGATCCCCTTAGGTCCTATTCACATGGTAACTTTGACAGCTAGGGGCCACAAACAATCAGCCTCCCATTCTTTCCAATGGGAGTCTGCACTGCCATTAAAGTGATCTGGCCAAGGAAGGACAAATACAAATGTACAAATACAATGCTGCTCTGATACTCGGTGTATATTTATGGTATCGGGGATCATAGTCTATGGTCACCAATGCAGCTCCTGTGTTGTCACCCAGCTTTCCCAGGACTTGCTGAAAGCCAAATCTGTCCAGTTATGCAGTGAAAGGTGGAACTCTAACATCCACAGTCTAGGAACATTAGGTGACTTTCCCTATAGCACTTATGTCAACCTGTGGGATCCTTTCATTGGCTGATAGCACAGCAGGTGATTGCAAAGATGTGAGTGGCTTATTTAGAGGCGTGTAACAATAAGGTATAGCTATAGTGCCACATGGTCTGTCCCCCTTTTATATAGTTCCACATGCTGTATACCCTCTATCAATATTACCAAAGATTCAGTGCCTCATAGTGTAAACAAACCTGTGATCCAGGCCTCTTCGGGCCAGTCTTGTTCCTGCAGAATATCTCAGGCGGTGCAATGACATCATTGCATCACAGAGGGCACCGAATTGTGGGGCAGGGAACTAATGGCTCCCTTATCCAGCCAACGCTGAAGCAGCTGTTCAGTAACATTAGCATTCTGGAGTCGCAAATGCATGCAGGAAGGCACTGCTTAGAGCCATGGCAGGGACTATGGTGAACTGATAAGGTGCCGGGGAGAGGGGGTAAAACTGGGACAGTTGTCCTGACGCTACAGTGTAGTCACCCCTCCATAGTGGGCGAGGTGCAGTAGACTATTCTTTTTGACTTTCTTCATAAGAATGTCTAAAATAAGATGCTCTAAATTTTAGGCTGTTGTTTTGTTTCAGTTTTTTCTTTTTTTTTCTTTGTATTTTGAAGCTTTTGTACTAATTGAAATCAATGAGCTGTCTTTTAAAGGGATTATCTCACTTCAGCAAATGGCATTTATTGTGTTAATACATTTATCAAAGTTAATACAAGCCACTTACTAATGTATTGTGATTGTCCATATTAGGTGCTTTGCTGGCTCGTGTCTGCCGAAGCGCAGATATGAGGATCCTGGGACGGGAGCTGCTGTGCTTGTGTGCACTGTCCCAGTAACCAGAGAGGGTGGTGCTTTTTCTATAGTGTGCAAGCATGACCACCACTGCTGGATTGCAGGATGGTCATACACCTGTATACGAGAAGTGTATAATATGATGGAAAAATGAATCAGCCAGCAAAGCAGGTAATATGGACAATCGCAATACATTATTAAGTGCCTTGTATTAACTTTGATACCACACTTCATTGAGCTGTATGTATGCTATTCCTCCGAGAAATGTCTCTACACAGTCTAACAAAGCAATCAGGAATATGGGTTAATATTTACTGTCAGCCATGTCCTCACACCCACCATTTGCTAAAAGATGGCAGAGGAAATCAAGCTCCACGGGGGGCCCTGCTTCAAAGCCGAAGCCAGTTAGTAGAAAACTCCAGTCAGACAGCCCGGATCCTGCAGGAAAAACCACCAGCAGGAGGTATCAGCCCTTGCCATGATCAATGCTACCTCCCAGACATGTTGGCACCTACATTTCATAAGGAATTATGAATCACCCGGCCATCGCAGGCACAAACTGGATACATGTGTGTCCCGGTGGCCACGAGGAACGTGCCCATGTTCTTGGTTTGATAGTGGGATGCCAGGAAAGGGAGATATGTATATCTCCCACAGAAACCAACTAACAGTACCATGTTTGGATGCTAGTTGTAGCCGGAACCCCTCCCAGATCCGTTGGTCCCAGAACCATCTCCCTGTGACCTTCTGGACTGGAGCTATGAATCCTAAAGGGTTTTGTTGGTCATTTGCAGCCAGTCCAGCAGAGGGGGGTGAACCCCTCCCAAAGGCCGGGAGGGGAGTGGCTGGCTACAGGTTAAAAGGCTTGTGCCAGCAAGCAGGTGGGCCTTTCTCTGAAGAAGGGTCACATCGTGTAATGTGTTTAGGGGGGACCCAGGAACTAGCTGAGATCACTGCCCTTTATGTGACTACAGCAAAGAACACACCACAACCGAAAGGAACTTTCATCTTACTCAGTAACTGACTTTTGCACTGCTTAACCCTGTTGTACCCATATAACCTGTATCTGTAACCTCAGACCACTGTATATATTCTCTGTGCATATTGTGTTAGATCTAGTGTGCCCTTAAGGCGATTTAAATATATAATTTAATCTTGTTCTATCTTGTATCTCGATCACTAATCTCCACGTCTGTGTTTTGGCCTAATTATAAGCTACCCCATGTTGGTTTCTCACCCTATTTAATCCCGTTAGCGGGACTGGGCTTATATCAAACGAGAAGCTGGTTGCACATAACGTCACGTTTTTAGTAATCCGTGACCATACCGCGTCTCGTGAGCTCGACGTAGGCGACGTCAAGCGGCCACGAGGTGTGGTATTCGTCACAGGCGTGATAATGCTTGCTTTTTTTAATTGAGGTATACATTTCTTGGAGGATGTTTCAAAATGTGAATTCAAAAGATGTGAGAATGAATAAGCTAAGTGAAGTGATATTTAATAAATATATTTACCAAGTGTGTTTAAATATAAGATAACACGGACAAAACACATACTGAATAATAAATACATCCCTGGCCTTAATATGTAATATTATGGGATGAGTGTCCGTCGGTCTTTCTATAATACATGGCAGTTTACCATGTTATAACACATGACCGAGACCCCAGGGTGTACAAGAGATATGACTATCCTACGTAGGATGAAGTTCTAGTTGGAGTCCCCACGAAAGTATGTGTGTCACAAAGTTTAAGCCTTTTAGCCCCTCCAGTGTGCATCATGCATGTCTCTGAGATTACTCAGGAATGTGGTCTTATTAGCACAATGGGGGATGGGTACTACATTACAAGGCAGATCATTACACAGAATGGTAACCATAAAAGGGAACAGAATTAAAGAAACCGAACCAATCAGTACAAAAAAATGTACAGGAGTAGTGTTGAAGGAATTTGTGGTAACATATAAATTTTTCCTAAAATGGTGGCTGAAAATAAAAAAAATATATACTCACCTCATCCACTTAATTGCGGAGAGGCCGTCCGCTTCATCTTGATTTAAGAAAACCCACCAAAGAACCTGCGACGAACAAAGGATTGTCACCTTTCCCAACAAAAAATACTGGCCAAGTTAAGCCACACCCCCAAATTGGTTGTGGGAACATGACTTAACACGGGGTGTCATAATGTGGCTCCCAGTATTAATAATGCCCCACATTACTTCTCCCAGTAATTGTTATGCCTCCATTAGTGCCCCCCGGTAATATTAATGCCCCCAGAATTGCCCCAGTAATATCAATGACCCTGTTAGTGTCGCCAGTAATAGTAGTGCCCCCCAGTAATAGTAATGCTCCCAATATTATTAATGCCCCCATTAGCGCCCCCCCCCCCCCCCCAGAATTACTAATGCCCCGGTAAACACTCGCCTCTCACTGGAAGCTCAGGACAGGACCTGCTCTAGCATGATGCCGTTTCGCAGGTCCTGCTGCTTCCAGTCAATGCTGTGAAATGTCATCACACTGGAGTGCAGGTCCTGACCCCGGCACCATCAAATGGATGAGGTGAGTGTTTTTTTTTGTTTTTTTTCTTCTTCTCAACACAAGGAAGGGAGTGGGATTGGGAGTTAAAGGTTGGACTAATTAGCGCTCCACAATGGAAGCACTCATTAGTAACAGTCCAGATAGGAATATCGGCAATTATTATTACCGGTAGAAAAAAATTACCGGCACTGGCAGGGGCACTAAATTACCGGTAATTACCCGCCAGGTTGCAACCCTAGACAAAGGTGAAGACGTCACCATATGATTACTCTGGCCGTGCACGGTGACGTCATCAGTGATGATGTCCCTGCGCACTCCCAGCGTGATCACGTGGTGATGTCATCACTCTTGACGCAGGTCTTTTGGCAGGTTTTCTTCAATCAAGTTGGGAGATGACGGCCTCTCCGTGATCAAATGGATGAGGTGAATATAATTATTTTTTTTAAACACCGGATTAACCCCCTAAGCACCTGAATGTGAGTCTCAGATGCCACAATTAGCAGTGAACGCGGCATCTGAAGGATTAAATTAAACAATGGAGGGGGGGTCGGGAAATCACTATTCCCTGTCATTGCGTTCACTCCATACAATGAAAAGCAATGAGTAAGTCATAACAAATTTGAATTTCTTGACGAAATTCGACGAAGCTGCTGAATAAAATTTTTCGAAACTTGCCATCTCCCTTCGCTCTTCTAGCTCACCGCTGCTGTTTATAGCAAAGCGGCAGTAGACAGGAAGGGAGAAGGGAGACGGCATGTGTGCACTGCGTGCGCCATCTCCTCATACAGCTGATCAGCGGGGGTGTCAGGTGTCGGACCCCCGTCAATCTGATATTAATGACCTATCCTGAGGATAGGTCATCAGTAGAAAAAGCCTGGACAACCCCTTAAACCCCTTCCCCGCATATGACTTAATAGTACGTCATAGCGTGAAGTGACTTTACGCAATTTGATGTACTAGTACGTCATGCTGATCGGGTGGGCACCGTAGCTGTGCATGCCTAATCAGTGGCCCTGCTGTATTCACTGGCATCGCTATAGAAGATGTTTGTGGTAGGTAAGGGTCTCGCAGTGCGAGGACCTGATGGGCGAGAAGGCAGCCCGATGTGTTGCACAGGCATCGGGGCTTGCCTTCTATGGGAGCTTAGGAGATCCAGCCCCTTAGGCTGGGTCTCCTAGGCAACTGTCAGTGTATTGCACTGGTAATACATTGACAGGCAATTCATTACAATAATCATGTACTGTAATGCATTGCAGAGGGGAGCAGACCCCAAAATTTGAAGTCTCATTGTTTTTCAAGTTTCTTGTAAAAAACAAACAAAAAAAAAAAACACTCCCTTTCTCTAATATACACATATATGGGGGTCATTTATCAAACTGGTGTAAAGTAGAACTGGCTTAGTTGCCCCTAGCAATCAATCAGATTCCATTTAATTTTTGACAGCTCCTTTGGAAAATGAAAGCTGGAATCTGATTAGTTGCTATTGGTCAACTAAGCCGGTTCTACTTTACACCAGTTTCATAAATGACCCCAATAAAGTTGTAAGAAAGAAAAACAGACATATTAGGTATCGCTGCATTCATAATGACCAGCTCTATAAAAGTATCACATAATCCACCCCGTCAGATGGACGCCGTAAAAAAACTAAACCTGTATAAAGCGTTACATCACAAAAAGTGTAATATGAAGCGATCAAAAAGACATATGTATCACAAAATAGTACCAATCAAAACATCAGCTCAACCCGCAAAAAATTAGCCCCTACATAAGAAAATTGCCTAAAAAAAAGGCTTTCAGAAAATGGGGACACTAAAACAATTTATTTTTTTCAAAAATGATTTTATTGTATAATAAGTTTTTAAAAATAAACATATTAGGTATCACCATGTCCATAACAACCTGATCTATAAAAATATCACATGACCTACCCCCACAGATAAACTCTGTATTAAAAAATTTATAAAAACTGTGCCAAAAAAGTACCCCAAAATAGTACCAATTAAACCATCACCTTATCTCGCAAAAAATGAGACCCTACATAAGACAATCACCCAAAAATTAAAAAAAATATGGCTTTCAGAAAATGGAGACACTAAAACATGATATTTACTTTAAAAATGCTTATGTAAAACGGAAATAATTTTATTTATTTTTTTACATTTTCTAAAAGTAGACATTAGGTATTGCCGCATCCGTAACAACTGGCTCTATAAAAATATCACATGATCTAATCCCTAAGGTGGATGTCGTAAAAAAAACAACTGCCAAAACAACCAATTTTTTGGTCACCTTTCCACATAAAGTTTTATTCCCAAAAATGTTTATGTACAACTGAAATAAACAAAAAAAATAAATTACATATTTGATATAGTTGCGTCCTTAACAACTTGCTCTATAAAAATAGCACATGAACTAACCTGTCATGTGACAATTGTAAAAAAAAACTAAAAATAAAAACTATGCCAGAATAGCCATCATTTGCCTCACAAAAAGCGTACTCATATTTTCCCCAAAATAGTACCAACAAACTGTCATCTAATCCTGTAGTTTCCAAAATGGGGTCACTTTTTGGTAGTTTGTACTATTGGGTGCATTAGGGGGTCATCAAATGTCATGCCTAAAAACCAGTCCAGCAAAATCTGCCCTCTAAAAACCATACAGCAGTTTATAGCCACTTATGGGGTTTTTCTGTAAACTGTGGAATCAGGGTAATGGATATTAACTTTTGTTTGGCTGTTAACCCTTGCTGTGTTACAGAAAAAAATGGATTAAAATGGAAAATCTGCCAAAAATGTTGAAATTTTGAAATGTCATCTCCATTTTTCTTTAATTCTTGTGGAACACTTAAAGGGTTAACAAAGTTTGTAAAATCAGTTTTGAATAACTTGAGGGGTGTAGTTTCTAAGATGGGGCCATTTATGGGTGGTTTCTATGATGTAACAAAGTTACTTCATAACTAAACTGGTCCTTAAAAACTGAATTTTGGAAATTTTCTTAAAAATTTTAAGAATTGTTTCTAAAGTTTGAAGCCTTCTAGCGTCATAATTTTTATTTTTTTATGGATTTGCAAAATTATGCCAACATAAAGTAGACATATGGGAGATGTTAAGTAATAACTATTTTATGAGGTATCACTATCTGTTTTCAAAGCAGAGAAATTGAAATTTAGAAAATTACCAATTTTTTTCCAATTTTTCGTAAATTTTTGATTATTTTTTATATAAATAAAGGTGATATATATCGACTCAAATTTGCCACTGTAATGAAGAAAATATCAGAATGGCTTGGATAAGTAAAAGCCATTCCAAGCATAAAGTGACACATGTCAGAATTGCAAAAAATGGCCTGGGCAGGAGGGCGAAAACTATCCTGGAGTAGGAGTTAAGGGATTTGATGTGGGATCTGGTCCGGAAACTAAAAAAAATTAAATTAAATTAAAACTTTGGAAAAAATAAAAAAATTTCTTTGCATCGCCATATTCTGACCCGCATAGCTTTTTATATTTACTTCTTCAGAGTTGTGCAAGGGCATCGCTGGGCATTTTGGGATGTGATGATGCCAATTATGTTTTTGGTTATATTTATTTTTAATATGGCGAAAGGAGGGTGGTTTGTGTGTGTATATAATATATATTTTTATATATCGAATTGCTTCTCCCATAGACTGCAGTGAATTACTATTGCAGTCTATGGGAGATTCACTGAGTTCCCACGGAGCTCTGCCACAGGTCGGCGCAGGGGAGCAGTTCTGGCCCCAGGAGCACAGCGCTCCCAGGGAAAGAACTCTCAAATGCTATTGTAACTGACCAAAGCATCTGAGCAGTTAAAAGTCCATGACTGGTGTTATCAATTGCCAGCGTCTGCTGTGTAATTCCACCTTTGAAGACCCAACATCTGCTGAACATGTATGGCAGATGTTTGGAAGGAGTCAAAAAGTTGCAAAAATTTTCATTCTTAAAGGGTGGGATCAGAGTGAAAAGAATATTTCAAGACTTAAAAGCATTGTCCAGGAATAAATACCTTTTCAGTAATACCCGCAGCCTGCCTCTACGGTTTAAAAAAATCATACTTACCTGTTGTAGCTGGCCAGCTAAGACCTGTCCTAGGTTGCTAATATGGCTTAAATGTTTATATGGCTAGACTTGCCAATAATTTTAATACAGTTCCTATGTTTATATATTAGAGACAGAAATAATTATGTTCAGTGACTTAATGTTCTGGATGTCATATAACAGTTATGTATTGTGTTCACAGAAGAAAGATAATATACCTTTTAGATTCAGTAAGTGAATTTAAGGTAAGGTTAATGACACAGCAGAATTAACAACAGAAAACCTAGACTTAAACTGTTACTGCCCAAGAGTCTTGACCAATCTCAGCCAACTTCATACTGAGCATGAGTGGGAAACCCCCTAGTAGAATTTTCTGGAGTTAGTATAGACCACAGAAGAGGAGCTGAACAGTCACTTCCAGTCAGAGCTGTGTTTTATGGGAACAAGAGGCCAAATGGGTATTTAGAAAGGTTATATGATGTTTATATTGTTAATACTGTGATCAGAACTGTATACTGAGACCAGTTGTATATGTTTATTTACAGTTCCACCAAACAGCGCAATTCATATCGCAAACTGTACAAACCACTTATCAGAACATTATCGGTTTAATAGAACTACTTGTTAACTCTCAGATATGCCTCTCAGAGCAATTATAAAGTGCCTAAATAACTTAAAGCGAAAGTACAGATACTGAAGAGAGAAATATATCCACCATTTATGTTGAATGAATAGTTAAACCACCATTTTGTGCATACTGCCATTTGTGATACTTTATGCAACACGTGTGTGCATTTGGTGTGCTTCTAAGGCCTACCGTTTCCATAGAACGGTGCGAGAAGAATTAGCTCAAAGGAAATCAGAGTAACAGACAGTCTGGTTGGACTAAAAAGTTAGAGATATCAAATTCTTCTAATGCCACAGCTCAAAAGGCACTTCATAATGCTGCACCTGTCACACCTGTTCCCCGCCACTCTAGTCCTGCACACCAGCTCCCACATACCTGTCTTCCGATCTGTGTCTTGTTTATTTATCCGCAGCAAGGGCATGGTTACATGGTCTGCTGCAACTAACTACTGGCTTCAGTGGTGATGTGTACACAAGAGACGAGTTGCTGGATAGTGTACTGGTTAAGGGCTCTGCCTTTGACATGGGAGACCAGGGTTCGAATCCTGGCTAGGTAGGGTCAGTACCAATTCAGTAGGAAGTCCTACACTGCAGGGTGGCCCCTTGAGCGCGCCTTTTGTGGCTGCTGCTCTTGAGTGCTTTGAGTCCGACAAATGTTAGGATTATTATGTAACCATGCCCATGCTGGCAAGGACGTACTGTAAACAAGCTGCGGACTGGAAAGTGGACATGCTGGAGCCAGCAAAGGACCAGAGCAGCGGGAAACAGGTAAGTATGATTCTTTCTACAATGGAGGCAGGCTGTTAAAACATTAGTATTTCCAGACAATCCCTTTTAAAGATGCACCAAATATTACAAATATCCTGCCACATTTGATAAATTTGGTGCTAATTATGGCAACACAGACTCCTGCAAAACTGACTCTGCTCTTGATAAATCGTCCCCTATATCTTTTCTTTAGGAGGGTTGGTTCGTGTATGAACTATATTCATTTTATGGTCTGCCAAAGTAGGTTATACTGTATATGCTGTTTGTGATTCAAGTGCCTTTGGTTGGCGATGTGGTGTCAGATCTGTCACCTGGAAGACACGAATGACACCTGACGGACCCTGGTAAGTTATAATGGGGTAGGTCCCTGGTATTCTGACCATCATTTTGACAGGAAGAATTGCACTGCACATGTGATATTCCTCCCGTCAAATCTGACAGAACTGCCAACGGAGGCTCTAAAAGGCTTCTTGCAGGTACTCGATTAACACTGCCTGTCACTGGGGGGTACTTGAATTGAAAAGGTTGAGAAAATGCTCCTCTCGACCACCTTATATTTGAGTCCTGTAATAGGTCTCTGAATAATGCATTTCCAGTAGTAATTGACAATTTCTTAGTATGTTCTTTAATTAAAGGATTTATCCCATCACTACTGTAAAAAAATCTGACATCATATAGAACACGACAACCTCTTTCTAACAAAGCTAGAACCAGCCCTGTACCTCATATGGATCCAGAGATCTCCCCATTCATAGCTCTGCTAGATTTATATCAAGCTGACAGCTCAAGGGGAGTGTCCATGCTCTACCTATCACAGCTCAGGAGGCAGTTAAAAGGATGGAACTGAGCATGTGCGGCCTTCTCAGTGAACAGGACAAAGAAGGAAACAGCAAGTGCCGCTATAGAGATATATTTTATTGAATAACCTAGTGGCTACGCTAAATTTTAACCCAATAGTGACCACCAATACGCCTTTTTACAGCAGTCTCTAACGGCTCTTAGGCTTTTTATGGCAGCCTAGTCTATGCACTTCACGGATCTCCTGGGAGCTCAGCACTTACATGAGAAACAGGCTCCTGCCCAACAGCTAGGATCGGCAGAAGCGCAGAGTCAGTCCATTTAACCCCTTACATGCCACAGGCAGTGGCAACAGCTGCATGTACAGTGCCTTGAAAAAGTATTCAGACCCCTTGAAAATTTCCACATTTTTCACGTTACGTCCACAAACCTAAATGTACAGGTCCTTCTCAAAAAATGTGCATATTGTGATAAAGTTCATTATTTTCTGTAATGTACTGATAAACATTAGACTTTCATATATTTTCGATTCATTACACACAACTGAAGTAGTTCAAGCCTTTTCTTGTTTTAATATTGATGATTTTGGCATACAGCTCATGAAAACCCAAAATTTTTATCTAAAAAAATTAGCATATCATGAAAAGGTTCTCTAAACGAGCTATTAACCTAATCATCTGAATCAACTAATTAACTCTAAACACCTGAAAAAGATTCCTGAGGCTTTTAAAAACTCCCAGCCTGGTTCATTACTCAAAACCGCAATCATGGGTAAGACTGCTGACCTGACTGCTGTCCAGAAGGCCATCATTGACACCCTCAAGCAAGAGGGTAAGACACAGAAAGAAATTTCTGAACGAATAGGCTGTTCCCAGAGTGCTGTATCAAGGCACCTCAGTGGGAAGTCTGTGGGAAGGAAAAAGTGTGGCAGAAAACGCTGCACAGCGAGAAGAGGTGACCGGACCCTGAGGAAGATTGTGGAGAAGGACCGATTCCCGACCTTGGGGGACCTGCGGAAGCAGTGGACTGAGTCTGGAGTAGAAACATCCAGAGCCACCGTGTACAGGCGTGTGCAGGAAATGGGCTACAGGTGCCGCATTCCCCAGGTTAAGCCACTTTTGAACCAGAAACAGCGGCAGAAGCGCCTGACCTGGGCTACAGAGAAGCAGCACTGGACTGTTGCTCAGTGGTCCAAAGTACTTTTTTCGGATGAAAGTAAATTTTGCATGTCATTCGGAAATCAAGGTGCCAGAGTCTGGAGGAAGACTGGGGAGAGGGAAATGCCAAAATGCCTGAAGTCCAGTGTCAAGTACCCACAGTCAGTGATGGTCTGGGGTGCCATGTCAGCTGCTGGTGTTGGTCCACTGTGTTTTATCAAGGGCAGGGTCAATGCAGCTAGCTATCAGGAGATTTTGGAGCACTTCATGCTTCCATCTGCTGAAAAGCTTTATGGAGATGATTTCATTTTTCAGCATGACCTGGCACCTGCTCACAGTGCCAAAACCACTGGTAAATGGTTTACTGACCATGGTATTACTGTGCTCAATTGGCCTGCCAACTCTCCTGACCTGAACCCCATAGAGAATCTGTGGGATATTGGGAAGAGAAAGTTGAGAGACGCAAGACCCAACACTCTGGATGAGCTTAAGGCCGCTATCGAAGCATCCTGGGCCTCCATAACACCTCAGCAGTGCCACAGGTGATTGCCTCCATGCCACGCCGCATTGAAGCAGTCATTTCTGCAAAAGGATTCCCGACCAAGTATTGAGTGCATAACTGAACTTAATTATTTGAAGGTTGACTTTTTTTGTATTAAAAACACTTTTCTTTTATTGATCGGATGAAATATGCTAATTTTTTGAGATAGGAATTTGGGGTTTTCATGAGCTGTATGCCAAAATCATCAATATTAAAACAAGAAAAGGCTTGAACTACTTCAGTTGTGTGTAATGAATCTAAAATATATGAAAGTCTAATGTTTATCAGTACATTACAGAAAATAATGAACTTTATCACAATATGCTAATTTTTTGAAAAGAACCTGTATTTTATTGGGATTTTATGAGATAGAACAATACAAAGTAGCAAGTATGTGTGACGTGAAAAGGAAAATATAGCATGCATTTGTATTTCTCCCCCCTGAGTCAATACTGTATAGGACCACCTTTTGCTGCATTTACAGCTGCAAGTTTTTTACAAGTATGTCTGTATCAGCTTTGCACATCTAGAGGCTGACATTTTGGCTCATTCTTCTTTGCAAAATAGCTCAAGCTCAGTCAGATTTTCAGCAATTTTTATGTCTTGCCACAGATTCGAAATGGGAGTTAGTTCTTGACTTTGACTGGGCCATTCTAACACACGAATATGTTTTGATCTAAACCATTCTGTTGTAGTTCTGACTGTATGTTTAGGGTCGTTGTATTGCTGGAAGGTGAACCTCTGCCCCAGTCTCAAATCTTTTGCAGCCTCTACCAGAAAAGCATCCTCACAGCATGATGCTGCCACCGCCATGTTTCACGGTGAGGATGGTGTGTTCAGGGTGATGTGCTGTTAGTTTTCCACCACACATAGCGTTTTGCATTTAGGCCAAAAGTTTAACTTTGATCTCATCTGACCAGAGAACCTTCTTCCAAGTTTGCTGTGTCCCCTACATGGCTCGTGGTAAACTAGATTCCCATATCTGAGCTGTGGATCTCTGCAGCATCTCCAGAGTGACCATAGGCATCTTGGCTGCTTCTCTAATTAGTTCTCTCCTTACCTGAGATGTCAGTTTAGGTGAACAAATAATGTCTTGGTAGGTTGTGCTATACCCCTTCCATTTTTGGATGATGGATTTAACAGTTTAAACTGCGGTCAAATGACCAAAAAAATATCCCTTTAGGCGTCCTAACTAGGGTTGAGCGAACCCGAACTTTAGGATTTTTGGACCCCGAACCCGAACATTTCTGTAAAAGTTCGGGTTCGGTGTTCGGCGATATCTTGGCGCTTTTTGAAAGGCTGCAGAGCAGCCAATCAACAAGCGTTTAACTGTGTGCCCTTAGAAGCCATCACAGCCATGCCTACTAATGGCATGGCTGTGATTGACCAGTGCAGCATGTGACCCAGCCTCTATATAAGCTGGAGTCACGTAGCGCTGCACGTCACTCTACTGTTACTAGTGTAGGGAGAGGATCTGCTGGTGTGAGGGAGAGAATAGGAAAGAATCTGTAATGAGAACTCCAATTGAACTCAGCGATCTGCATAGATTTAGTTGTGTGGGTGCAGTGCACAATCTTTTTACCCTGCCCTGAGGCCAGTGTTAGTTAGGTGGGCGGCGGCGGCCATTTTATGCAAGCTCAGTGCACCAGCACTGCATCTGTGCTTTTGTGACATTCAAATCCAAGCTTGAAATACTGCAATAATAATCTGGTTTTAAAAAAACACCCTTTTTTGGCAATATCCTACATCTGGTGCCTTTGCAGCATTAGTCAGTGTGCAATTTAAGCTAGAAATACAGTTATAATTTTCTGGGTTTTTAAAAACACCCTTTTTGGGCAAAATACACAATTTTACAGCCCTTGCTGCATCTGCATGTGTGATATTCCAGCGTTATATACTGCTGTCATATTCTGTTAGTAAAAAAATCACTCTTTTTGGGCAAAATACTTAATATTGCAGCCTTTGCTGCATCTGTCATTGTGAAAAACACCCTTTTCATACTGTGGTTCTATTCTGCTATTAATAAAACACCCGTTTTGGGCACAAATCTTAAATTGCGGCCTAGTCTGCATCTCTACGTGTGAGAATACACCCTTTACATACTGTGGTTCTATTCTGCTATTAGAAAAACAACCATTTTGGGCAAAAAACTTAATTTTGCAGCCTTTGCTGCATATATTATTGTGAGATACACCCTTTAGATACTGTGGTTCTATTCTGCTATTAAAAAAAACATCAGTTTTGGGGGTGTTGCCTGCAGCGCGAGGTGGATGGCCGCACTGTTAAGGAGCTCCACTGACTTTTCCCCAAAAAAACGACTCGAAAGCTTGTCTAGAGGGACATCCCTTCCCGAACACCAAGCCGGTACTATCAGCGACCGCTATGATGACCCGTAAGAGGTCCAACCGCTTGGGGATTCGCCGTTTGGACTTTTACTCAGCACAGGAGCCCGGCAATGGTGCGCTCCTGGCACGGCCTTCTCCCCAGAGGCTGAAAGTTGATGAGCAAAGACCTGCTCCAGTGGCGGAGGTTCGCTCACCTCCACTCCAGCAGACACCGAGGCCCCCTTCCTCTTCGGGCTCAGACGGAGAGAGAAACGAGGACGCCCGCCCGCCACACCGGCGCAGCGGGAGGCGGCATGTGTGGATGCGGGAGATAAAATGGCATCTGATTCTGCGGTGAGTGTTTCAGAGTTCAATTCGCCGTCTGGTCTCCCTCATCAGAGGCCTCCAGTGCCTGCAAAATTAATCAATCCTCTTCTCACCGAACTCGCCTTAGCAGATGATCCCATGCATTACTTCCCTGCTACAGATGAAGCTGCATCAGAGGGAGTCTTAAAAGCCATGATGTCTGCCCTGCACCACTCCCTTACATCTCAGCTCCACCGAGTAGCCTCAGCCATTACTTCGTCCATAGACGACATTGGCACAAGAGTGGGCCATATAGAAAACAAGATGAGCGAACTTACTAACTCCCATAATGAGTTAATTGATGCTCACTATGCTCTGGAAGAAGAAGTAGCCCTCTTGAAAACTAAAATGGCTGACCTAGAGGACAGGAATAGGCGTAATAACCTGAAATTCAGAGGTATTCCAGATTCGGTGCCTTCTCTGGACCTCAATAGATACCTGCACGACCTTCTACATGCTGCCTTACCAGATGCAGATCCTCCATTTTTTCTCATTGATCGCGCACATCGTCTCCCCAAACCGAGGCATGTAGCCGAAGCTCTCCCTAAAGATGTGATTGCTAGAATTCACTTTTATCATATCAAGGAGGACCTAATCTCTGCGGTAAGAAGAAATAAGGGTCTACCACTTCCTTACCAGAAAATACAAATTTATTCTGTCCTTTCTCATGCTACACTTCAAGCAAGCACTGTAACCAGTGTCCTGAGAGAGAAGAAAATTGTCTACAGATGGGGTTTTCCCGCTCAAGCTATTGATCTACAAAGATAGCAAAATCCATGTTATCAAAAACCTTTTGAAGGAGTGGAACATCCCGATTTTCCTCCATTGGGGATCACCGTAATGCGAAGAATCCTTCTCGTCTACTGCCGGATTGGTCTACTGTGGGAGATTGATTTCTCCATGTCTAGGTTCTTAGGGACCCAGGTGTTATGGATCCTGTTAGAAAATAATGTTCTATATTATGTGTTTGTTCCACATCGTTCTGTTTTGTCTTCTTTATCTCTTTGGATCTCCAAATATCTATTTTTACTATTGGCAGTTCACAGTATCAGGTGCTTTTATACTAATTAGAGCATTTTTAAGATGGGTTTGGTATGGCGGTTAAAATTATGTCCATAAATGTTAAAGGTCTGAACTCCCCTTACAAGAGGGCTTCATTATGGAGGGAGGCCCGTCTTAACCAGGCTGACATAGTGTGCGTACAGAGACTCATTTTGCCAAACTAAAGCATCCAACATTTTCACAAAAAGGTTTTTCTAAAGTATTCCTAGCTAATTCAGACAAAAAGAAAGCTGGCGTGGCTATTGTGTTGAGGGACTCCCTAAGCATTCAGATAGACGAGGAAATAGTAGATTAGAGAGGCAGCTATATCATACTAATAACCAGGATAGGAACAGCTACTCTGACATTGGCAAATATTTACGCTCCAAATAAATCTCAGATACGTTTCTTGAACAAAATACTGAAAAAGATCAGGAGTGTCCAAAAAGGTTATTTACTTCTATGTGGAGACTTTAATATCATCCCTGACAGAATGATCGATTCCACAGGAAGTGGCAGGACTCCTTCCCCTACCATTAGTAAAGGGTTGGGAGATTCCGGCTTATATGATACTTTCCGCTGTCTGAATGCTTGCTCACGAGAGTTTACTTACTATTCCCCATGCCATAGATCTTTTTCTCATATTGACTTAGCTGTTGTGGATAGACCTCTGCTCTCTAGAGTATGCTTGGCCAAGATAGGAATAACTTCTTGGTCTGACCATGCTCCAATCTTCTGTACTGTTTCCATATCTCCGGCCTCCTCCCCTCAGAGGTCTTGGAGAAATAATGTATACTTGCTTAGACATCACAACTACAAAGGTCAAACGGAGGCTTGCTTAACTGATTATTTTCGCTTTAACAAGATAGAAAATATTAGCCCTTTCCTTCTCTGGCAAGCTCACAAGGCTACTATAAGAGGAATTCTCCTAAAACAAAGTTCACATTTTAAAAAAACGTAAGGAAGCCAAACTAACTTCACTATTGCTAGAAGTCACCAAATTAGAAGGCATGCTACAAGACAATCCCTTATTAGACTTACACAGGTCATTAATGTCTCTCTGACACGAAATCCACTCTATTCTACAAATGGATTACGAGCGTCAGATTACCTCCCTATGCATGCTCTATTACCGATCGCACAATAAACATAGCAGGTTAATGGCGAGAAAAGTGAAACCAATGTGCAAAAATCTAACATACCATACATCTTAGATGTTGATGGTGTCACCAAACTTTATCACCCCAAAGATATAGCAGATGCTTTTAGCACATACTACAAACCGGATTCCAAAAAAGTTGGGACACTATACAAATCGTGAATAAAAACTGAATGCAATGATGTGGAGGTGCCAACTTCTAATATTTTATTCAGAATAGAACATAAATCATGGAACAAAAGTTTAAACTGAGAAAATGTACCATTTTAAGGGAAAAATATGTTGAATCAGAATTTCATGGTGTCAACAAATCCCCAAAAAGTTGGGACAAGGCCATTTTCACCACTGTGTGGCATCTCCCCTTCTTCTTACAACACTCAACAGACGTCTGGGGACCGAGGAGACCAGTTTCTCAAGTTTAGAAATAGGAATGCTCTCCCATTCTTGTCTAATACAGGCCTCTAACTGTTCAATCGTTTTGGACCTTCCTCTTTATGATGCGCCAAATGTTCTCTATAGGTGAAAGATCTGGACTGCAGACTGGCCATGATGTTGTGATTGATGCAGAATGTGGTCTGGCATTATCTTGTTGAAAAATGCAGGGTCTTCCCTGAAAGAGATGACGTCTGGATGGGAGCTTATGTTGTTCTAGAACCTGAATATATTTTTCTGCATTGATGGTGCCTTTCCAGACATGCAAGCTGCCCATGCCATACGCACTCATGCAACCCCATACCATCAGAGATGCAGGCTTCTGAACTGAGCGTTGATAACAACTTGGGTTGTCCTTGTCCTCTTTGGTCCGGATGACATGGCGTCCCAGATTTCCAAAAAGAACTTCGAATCGTGACTCTTCTGACCACAGAACAGTCTTCCATTTTGCCACACTCCATTTTAAATGATCCCTGGCCCAGTGAAAACGCCTGAGCTTGTGGATCTTGCTTAGAAATGGCTTCTTCTTTGCACTGTAGAGTTTCAGCTGGCAACGGCGGATGGCACGGTGGATTGTATTCACTGACAATGGTTTCTGGAAGTATTCCTGAGCCCATTCTGTGATTTCCTTTACAGTAGCATTCCTGTTTGTGGTGCAGTGTCGTTTAAGGGCCCGGAGATCACGGGCATCCAGTATGGTTTTACGGCCTTGACCCTTACGCACAGAGATTGTTCCAGATTCTCGGAATCTTCGGATGATGTTATGCACAGTTGATGATCATAGATGCAAAGTCTTTGCAATTTTTCGCTGGGTAACACCTTTCTGATATTGCTCCACTATCTTTCTGCGCAACATTGTGGGAATTGGTGATCCTCTACCCATCTTGGCTTCTGAGAGACACTGCCACTCTGAGAAGCTCTTTTTATACCCAATCATGTTGCCAATCGACCTAATTAGTGTTAATTGGTCTTCCAGCTCTTCGTTATGCTCAAATTTACTCTTTCCAGCCTCTTATTGCTACTTGTCCCAACTTTTTGGGGATTTGTTGACACCGTGAAAATTGGAATCAACGTATTTTTCCTTTAAAATAATACATTTACTCGGATTAAACGTTTGATCTGTCATCTACGTTCTATTACAAATAAAATATTGACATTTGCCATCTCTACATCATTGCATTCGGTTTTTATTCACAATATGTTTAGTGTCCCAACTTTTTTGGAATCCGGTTTGTACACAAGATTATATAATTTAAAATTGGACCCTTTGACATCGCAACCCACGACTGAGAAAATAGCATAATTTTTGGATGCTATCCCTCTTCCCTCCTTGACTGATAGCCAACTTACTGCCCTTAACTCTGCTATCACACTAATGGAAGTCCAGGCAACCAGTGGCGTACTGCCAATATAGGCAGACCACGCCGTTGCTATGGGGCCCGCGGCACAGGGGGGCCCGGAGCGCATGGAAGGCCCCGCCCCCTTCTCCTATTCCGCTCAGTTTATTCATAGTTAATATGGGCCGGCAATGAGGCGGCCCGTGGCCCGCCCACTTTTGTTCTCCCTCGAGGCCCCCCCCCCTAATTGTTCTGTACAATAAAGTTTATTGAAAGAAGGGAAAATATATCACACGCGTCTATTGGCCGGCTGGCTGCCCCGTTTCCTAAGTAACACTAAGTGCACATGCTGGAGGCTGTCAAATGTTTAGATTCAAAGTGAGGAGCGTACGTGAGAGCGAGTGGTCGGGGACAGGACACCATCGGCGACCGGTGAGTGCGGAGGCCGGAGAGGGGGAGGAACGTGTCTGGCAGGGCACCCTGACTGCAGACCTCGGCGGTGGTCAGTGATGTCTTGTGCCTCCATAGGGAGCTAGACGCATCTCCCAGAAGCTGCACGTGATGTTATGCATTTTACTATTTTAATGGTATGTTCACACCACCGCCTGTCCCATGACACCATGCGGTTTCTGCTGTGGTTTCTCATTCTGAGTGGCACAGTCCCGCTCTCGGCTTAGTCCCATTGAGTATAAGATCCAGCTCCTACAGGTAGGCACCCAGCTTTCCTAGGGTCCTGAATATAATATCCATCTAGGGTCCTGAGTATGAAATTCAGCTCCTAGAGGCAGGCACCCAGCTTTGCTAGGGTCCTGAATATAATATCCAGCTCATAGAGGCAGGCACCCAGCTTTCCTAGGGTCCTGAGTATAATATCCAGCTCCTACAGGCAGGCACCCAGCTTTCCCAGAGTCCTGAGTATGAGGTACAGCTCCTAGAGGCAGGCACCCAGCTTTCCTAGGGTCCTAAATATAATATCCAGCTCCTAGAGGCAGGCACCCAGCTTTCCCAGGGCCCTGAGTATGGGGGGGGGAGGGATCTGAAACCTCCAGGACTCCAGCTGCTTTGAAACTACAACTCCCATAATGCTCTGACTACAGTTCATTGTCCTATGTCACATTCATGAGGATGGGGGGGGGGGGGAGTCACGATTATTTGCTGTGCCACTGTAAGAAATAAAAATATAGTTTTTTATAAAGCAATATGTTATTTTTAGAAGGTTTTTCTTATCAGAATACTCGAATAATCAGTAGAATACTCGATTGCTAAAATACGGTAATCGTTTACTGCAGCTCTACCCGCGACGGGCCAGGGGTGGGTAGTGGGCGGGGTTAGGGGCCCCAATTCAGATTCTTGCTATGGGGCCCAGTAATTTCTATGTACGCCCCTGCAGGCAACTATAAAAACTCTTAAACTAAACAAAGCCCCTGGGCCTGATGGCTTCTCAAATTAATATTATCAAATTTATGCTTCAACGCTGCTTCCCCATTTAGACATTTAGACATGTTCAATGCTGTCCTAAACGGTCAACAATTTCCAGCAGATATGCTCCAAGCTACAATAGTCACCATCCCAAAACCCGACGGACTCCCCTGCTAACTTCCACCCTATATCGTTACTAAATAGTTATGTCAAATTGTATGCCAAGATCATTTCTCATAGACTCTTGCAGGTTCTTCCACTGATAATTCATAGTGACCAGGTGGGATTTACAAAAGGGCGACAAGCCTCGGATGGTACAAGGCGTATTTTAGGGATCATGCAGAAGGCGGGTGGCTTACGGACCCCTTCTCTGCTCCTTACCCTGGATGCAGAGAAGGCGTTTGACCGAATTCATTGGGACTTTGCATTCGCAGTCTTGAGTAAGTTTGGATTTTGGGGCCCTATCCTATATGCTATTCCGGCCCTATACTCCCAGCCCTCAGCCCGGGTTCTAGTTAATGGTACCCTATCCATGCCATTTCCCATCACTAATGGGACGCGCCAGGGGTGTCCTCTTTCCCCTTTTCTATTCCTATTGGTGATGGAGCCTTTTGGAGAAAAGATCAGAATGTCAAGTGACATTAGAGGCACCCCGATTGGTCATAGACAACATAAATTAGGTCTTTTTGCGGACGACGTAATTTTGACTCTTTCGGATCCACTAACATCCCTGAGAACAGCCATGGATATTATCCGATCATTTGGATAAGTCTCTTATTATAAGATAAATGAGAATAAGTACCCGATTCTAGCCATTATGATCCCATCGTCGTTGCGGGAGGTGCTCAGAGGAGAATTCCCTTTCCAATGGGCCACATCCTCTGTAACCTACCTGGGGATGCAATTATGTTTCCCTCTCTCTGGGCTCCTCTCCTGCAACTATGACATCTTGCTCAAATCCCTGCAGTCGGAACTTGATAAATACTCCAAAATAGAACTATCTTGGTTATGTCGTATAACGATTTACAAAATGATGGTGGTACCGAAACTATTATATTATTTCCGTACCTTAGCACTCCCTGTACCATATACATTACTGCAGAAATTTAAGAAACAAATTACATTTGGGGTAATAGCAATCATTGGGTAGCTGCCTCTATCTTATTTTCACATAGGGGAAATGGTGGACTAGGGTTACCAAATCTCCTAGCATATTACGAGACGATCCTCTTTACACAGCTGAGATATTGGTGCAGACGAGAAAATGGCATAAGATGGATTGGAATAGAAAGGGACCTTAATGCAGATAAACCCCTTGAAGTCCTCCTCTTAACTCACGCTATTGATCCGAAACGCCCTCTGCCTTTAGCCCTCCCATTAAAGGCCTCAATCCAAATATGGTTATCTGTACTTAAGAAGACACAACATATAGAGGCTAAAAAAGAGATTCCCCTACCTCTAGAAATATTAGAATACCTTCTACCAGACCTATCTACGGCAATATGGAAAAATAGGGGTATACGCCTCCTTGAGGACTTCTATGATGGGAATGAGGTGAGATCCTTTTCCTCTATACAAGCCATTTATGCTATCTCTGGAAATAAGCAATTTGACTACCTCCATATTTCCCAGGCATTGAAAAGCCTTTCTACAATAAAGGTTTCTCTCCCACTTGCCCTGTATACCTTCCTTTATTTGCCGAATGGCAACATGCAAACTCCCACTAGAAAGATATATAGAAGCATTTTGGGTGATCTCTCTTTCACTAAAAGAACACATGCTAAACTGGGAAAGAGATCTTCAGCAGACATATCTAAAAACGGAATGGCAGGTAGCAATAAAAAATACCCTCAAGTCCACGGCTTGCTCAAACCTCTTGGAGGGGTACCATAAGCTGTTGACTAGATGGTACTTTACCCCCGCCAGGTTAAACCAATTTTTCCCGAATGTAGAAAACAGATGCTGGAGATGTGATAGATCCCCTGGTAATTTACTCCACATATTCTGGAGCTGTGCTACACTTAACTCTTACTGGTTGGAAATAGAAAAGCTCCTTCAAATCGTGACAGCTATAAAAGTCAAACTATCACCAGGCTTAGCATTACTATCTTTAGGGATAGGCAGGATTCTATACTCTCACTGAAAATTGATATGTCATATACTATTGACTGCTAAGCTTCTGATAGCTAGAAATTGGAAATCTACAATAATCCCATCTATAGATAATGTTACTGACATGATTTCAACCCATTGCGTATATGAAAAGTTAATTGCTTATCGCAAAAATAATTTGGGTTCTTTTCTGAAGTCCTGGAGCCCCTGGTTAGCACTCTTTCTGTTGCCACACCTAGACTCAAATTAAATATATAGACTGCGGTTGTGAACCTGTCATTGGAGATCTCGAGAACTGTTTCCTTGTATTTTGTACTTACTATAGTTCTTGATGTGATCACTTTAGAAATCTTGAAATTTCTGTAATGTACCTCTGTCACTTATTTTGAAAAAATAAAATACCATAAACCTTTAATGTTAAAAAAAACACACCCATTTTGGGCAAAAATCTTTAATTGAGGCCTAGTCTGCATCTGTACATGTGAGATGCACCCTTTAGATACTGTGGTTCTATTCTGCTATTAAAAAAACACCCATTTTGGGCAAAAATCTTTAATTGAGGCCTAGTCTGCATCTGTACATGTGAGATACACCCTTTAGATACAATGGTTCTATTATGCTACTAGAAAAACACTCATTTTGGGCAAAAATCTTAAATTGCTGCCTAGTCTACATCTGTATGTGTAAGATACACCCTATAGATACTGTGGTTCTATTCTTCTATAAAAAAAAAACACAAATTTTGGGCAAAAATCTTTAATTGCGGCCTAGTCTGCATCTGTACGTGTCAGATAAATCCTTTACATACTGTGATTCTATTCTGATATTAGAAAAACACCCATTTTAGGCAAAAATCTTTAATTGCGGCCTAGTCTACATCCCATTTAGGGCAAGATCCTAAATTTGAGAAATATGAGGAGAGCGTCAAATAAGGGATGTGGCCTTGGTCGTGGTGCTGCTGGTGGAGCTCCTGTTGCAGGGAGAGGACCTGGTTGATCTGTGCCAGCTACACGCACAAGTGAAACACCTTTCTCAGGTGCGAGTAGGCGACAGAACCTGCAGCTGTATTTGGTCGGGCCTAATGTGGCTCTACGAATGGTGAGGCCAGAACAAGTTGAGGCAATAGTAGATTGGGTTGCTGACAGTGCCTCCAGTTCCTTCACATTGTCTCCCACCCAGTCTCCTGCTGAAAGATCAGAGTTGGCACCTTCAGCCGATGTCCATCAGTCTTTCACCTCACCCCCTTGCAAATCAGCCAAGCAGTCTGAGCCCCAAGTCATGCAGCAGTCTCTTCTGCTTTTTGATGACTCTGTTAGCTGGGTTTCCCAGGGCCATCCACCTAGCCCTGCCCCAGAAGTGGAAGAGATTGAGTGCACCGAGGCCCAACCTCTTCTCTTTCAAGATGAGTACATGGGAGGACCATCGCAGCACGTCTCGGATGATGACGAAACACATGTGCCAACTGCTGGGGCTTTCGAAAGTGTGCAGACCGACAAGGAGGGCAGGGGTGAAGACTGGATGGAAGATGATGTGGAGGACGATGAGGTGCTCGACCCCACATGGAATCAAGGTCATGCGAGTGACCTGTGTAGTTCGGAGGAAGAGGCGGTGGTCGCACATAGCCACCAGCACAGCAGAAGAGGGAGCAGGGTGCAAAAGCGGAGAGGCCGTCCCCTAGACAGTACGCCTGCTACTGCCCACCACAGCAAGGGACCGAGCACATCAAAGCCAGCTCCAAGGAGTTCCCTGGCGTGGCATTTCTTCAGACAATGTGCTGATGACAAGACACGATTGGTTTGCATGCTGTGCAATCAGAGCCTGAAGCGAGGCATAAACGTTCTCAACCTGAGCACAACCTGCATGACTAGGCATCTAAGTGCAAAGCACGAGCTGCAGTGGAGTAGACACCTCAAAAACCAAGAAAGGTCTCTGGCTCCTCCTGCTTCCTCTTCTGCTGCAGTCTCGGCTCTTCATCCAGCCTCTTCATCCACCTCTGGAGTGACAGTGCCACCTGTCACCCCGCAAACAGAGGATCTGCCAGCAACACCACCATCTGGATCACCAAGCATCTCCACAATGTCCCACGGAAGCGTTCAGCTCTCCATCTCCCAAACACTGGAGCGGAAGAGGAAGTACCAACCTACCCACCCGCGATCCCTGGCCCTGAATGCCAGCATTTCAAAATTACTTACCTTTGTTGTGGATGGATCCTGTTCCCGCCCTAATGACAACACTTAGCATGCAGGATATGCTGTGGTTCAACTCCCTGATGTTATATTGGAATCGAATCCTATACCTTTTTAGTCAGCCCAAGCAGCTGAACTGATTGCCCTCACTAGAGCTTGTTGTCTTTTTGAGGGGAGAGATGTAAATGTATACACCAATTCCAAGTATGCCTTTGGGGTTGTACATGATCATGGGGTAATCTGGCAGAGGAGAGGCTTCATAGCTGCAGATGGGAGTCAAATCTCACATTCCACCCTAGTACATGATCTCCTGGCCGCCATCCAATTACCAAGCAAATTTGCTATTATCCATTGTAAGGCACATACTGGTCTCCAAACACACATAGCTAAGGGAATGCCCTAGCTGATCAGGCGGCAAAAGAGGCTGCTATTAGAACGGCAGCAACAGTTCAAATGACCTCCCTTGTTCCAGACATTACCCTTACTGACAATCTATTGCTCAGCCTCCAGGATTTGGCTACCAGTAGTGACAAAATACAGGGTGGGCCATTTATATGGATACACCTTAATAAAATGGGAATGGTTGGTGATATTAACTTCCTGTTTGTGGCACATTAGTATATGTGAGGAGGGAAACTTTTCAAGATGGGTGGTGACCATGGCGGCCATTTTGAAGTCAACTTTTGTTTTTTCAATAGGAAGAGGGTCATGTGACACATCAAACTTATTGGGAATTTCACAAAAAAAACAATGGTGTGCTTGGTTTTAACGTAACTTTATTCTTTCATGAGTTATTTACAAGTTTCTGAACACTTATAAAATGTGTTCAATGTGCTGCCCATTGTGTTGGATTGTCAATGCAACCCTCTTCTCCCACTCTTCACACACTGATAGCAACACCGCAGGAGAAATGCTAGCACAGGCTTCCAGTATCCGTAGTTTCAGGTGCTGCACATCTCGTATCTTCACAGCATAGACGATTGCCTTCAGATGATACGAGATGTGCAGCACCTGAAACTACGGATACTGGAAGCCTGTGCTAACATTTCTCCTGCGGTGTTGCTATCAATGTGTGAAGAGTGGGAGAAAAGGGTTGCATTGACAATCCTTTTTTTTATAGCTTTTGACCTCACAGTACTTGTCAACGTTTTAGACTTTACATTTGCTAACTAGTGGTCCCTAAGGACCTGTTTACGTTTTTGGATCCAGTACTGTTTTTTCTTTTAAAACTTCACTTTTATTTCATTATTTTAAGAAATACAGTCCTTTTATTCAAATATTTATTTTATTACTATGTTACAGACGTGTTTAAAACTATCAGTGATGCGGAATAGCTCTAGATTCTTCACTCTTGGTGATATATATATATACTTATATTGGTACATAGTATTTGCTGCGACCTTCTTAATACATGGCTCTTTTTTCCTTCCTATTCATGTGTGGCAACTATTTTGATCAGGGGAGGGGGGGAAGGGACAGGGGGACAGGGGGAGGAGGGGGGGTGAGGGAATATTATCTAGTGCCCTCACTAAGGAGACGATATATTATAGGAGCGTCACGATCTATTGACTATTACCATTCCCTTAGGTATAGGGACATGTATCATGCTATTACACTGGTAGTATCACCTATTATTTTTCTTGTTGATACGTTCCTCCTCTCTCTTCTTATCAGTCACTCTCTATCTCCTATGTACGTTCCTCCTCTCACTTCATATCAATCTATCTCCATCTCCTATGTACTCCTAATAGCCACTACCTCCTATACTGACTGCATCTATTCAGGTCTAAGCCCTATGGTTCGCTGCTGCTATAGCGTTTTCTCTATTGACACTGTTAGTAGAGCTTTTCCGCATATCACTGCCTAAAAACACTAAATCTCACACGCCCTGCATCCCGACATGTTTCGCTGTTACACAGCGTCTTCAGGGGATGATGCAGGTGTGAGTGTTGGGGGCGGGGTCCAGCCTTTGAGGGCTCGCTTTGGGTCACATGCTTTCATCCTCCAATCCCTTGCTGGTCCGTCATACCCATATGTGTCTTTTATTCTGTAAGGTACCTGTAAAAGGTAGTGTCCGAAGTGGAAGTAGTGCTTGAGATCCAGGCAAAAGCGTCGTCAGGCAAATAGTTCACAATCAAAATCCGGAGAAGAGTCAGGCAAGCTAAGGTCATTCACGATCTGGCGGCAAGGTACAAAATCAGCAGGCTGTAGAATAGTCGGGATATCAGGCAGGAGTTCAATACAAGGAAGATCACTGAAGTCAAAACACCCAGGGAAGAAATCCAAATAAACGGGCACTGAGTGATGACCTCACTTCCTATTTAAAGGCTGTCCAGATTGAGAATTGTCCACAGCTGGCAGCAGGTGGAGCTAGAGAGTATGATGTAGTGTTGAACACAGTAAGGACATTCCCAAAGTCTAGATCTCTTCTGTAGCACAACAGGTAAGGCTATGGTTCAAGAGACCAGGAAGATCCCGGTTCGAATACAACCCGGGTCATGACAGGGCCCCCTCCCCAATGGACCCCTCCGGGGGCCTAGCGGGGCTTAGTGGGAAACGAGGTATGGAAGTCTCGTATAAGAGAAGGGGCATGCAGATCTTTGGCTGGAACCCAGGAGCGGTCTGTGACAGGATACCCCTTCCAATGAACCAGATACCGAAGGCCACGGCCCTGTCTTCTGGAATCAAGAATCTTGGAGACTTCAAACTCATTTTGTCCATCAACAAGAACAGGAGGAGGTAGCTGTTGTGATCTGGAGTAGCGGTTGAAAATAGCTTTTTTGAGGAGTGAAACGTGGAACACGGGATGTATCCGGAGAGAAGAAGGTAATCTTAAGCGATAGGAAACTGGTCCAACTCGAGCAATGATCCTGTAAGGACCAATGAATCGAGGGCCCAATTTGGTAGAAGGTTGTTTCAGTCTCACATACTTGGTTGATAGCCAAACTCTGTCCCCCACCACATATGGAGGTATATGGCGTCTTCGTCTGTTGGAAAAAAGCCTGTACTTGCCTGCTGATTTCCGTAGTAATAAACGAATCTTCTTCCAATGTAGTAGAATATTTTTCACCCGCTGATCTGCTGCTGGTACACCAGAAGAAGGCTGAAGTAGGGGAAAAGTCTGAGGGTGATATCCTAGGGCTGCGTAGAATGGTGTGGTATGAAGAGCACTGTGCCAACGGGAATTTAGGGCGAACTCGGCTAAAGGCAAATACTCAGACCAGTTGGAGTGTAAGGCATTGACATAATGTCGAAGGTAGGTTTCTAGGGTCTGGTTCATGCGTTCGGTTTGACCATCAGTTTGAGGGTGATGTGAGGTAGAGAGTGAGAGCGTTACTCCCAGTTTCTTGCAGAACGCTCTCCAGAATCGGGAAACGAACTGGGATCCGCGGTCTGAGATGACATTGGTAGGTATGCCATGATGTCTTACAATATGGGAAAGGAAAAGAGTGGACAGTGCTTTCGCTGTAGGTAATCCCGGAATCGGCACAAAATGAGACATTTTGGAAAAGCGATCCACTGTGACCCATATAGCAGTCATGCCCTCGGACTTGGGTAAGTCTACAATGAAGTCCAAGGTCAAATGGGTCCAAGGCTGGCGAGGTGCCGGAAGTGGATGTAACAGTCCAGCAGGTAATGTGCGGGGTACTTTATTAGCAGCACAAGTTGGACAGGCAGCCACATAGTCAGTAACATCCCTTTTCATACGAGGCCACCAGACATGACGCTGCAAGGTCTTAAGAGTGATGGTGACACCAGGATGACCGGATAACACGCCATCATGTGCCCAGAGGAGTATAGGTTTTCTGAGACTAGGGGCTACGTACAGGCGACCTGGTGATATCTTCAAGCCCTGGGGAACACGATTCTGGGTTTCTTGTAGCTGTTGGGAAAGGGCCGTAGAGATCTGTGCGACAATTTTGTGAGGTGGGATTATATACTGCTCGGCTGGTTGATCTTCTTCAGAGGAAGCGAACTGTCTGGAAAGAGCATCGGCTTTTTTGTGTCTATGCCCTGGAACGTAAGAAAGGACAAAATTAAAACGGGAGAAAAACAGAGCCCATCGAGCCTGACGTGAGTTCAGACGTCTAGCAGTCTGAAGATACAGTAGGTTTTTATGGTCAGTGAGGATAGTAAAAGGTTTGGAAGCCCCTTCCAGAAGATGTCGCCATTCAGACAATGCCAATTTGATGGCCAGTAATTCTCGATTCCCAACATCATAATTCATCTCTGCCGGAGAAAACTTTCTAGAGAAAAAAGCTACTGGATGGATTCTACCAGACTTTGGCTGTCTCTGGGAGAGTACGGCACCTGCTCCAACCTCAGAGGCATCAACCTCAACAATGTACTGGAGGTCAGGATTTGGATGCTGAAGAATTGGAGCTTTACTGAACATGTCCTTTAATCGCTGGAAAGCTGATTTTGCTTCTGAAGACCACGCCTTGCAATTTGTACCCCTCTTAGTCATGGCAGTAAGGGGTGCCGCAATGGAGGCAAAACTCTTAATGAAGCGTCTGTAGTAATTTGCAAATCCTAAAAAGCTTTGGAGTCCTCTTAAAGTGGTCGGTTGGGGCCATTGCAAGACAGCGGAAAGTTTTTGAGGGTCCATTTGGAAACCGTCAGCACTTATGATGTACCCAAGGAAAGGAATACAGCTTTGATGGAAACTGCATTTCTCGATTTTTGCATAAAGATGGTTTTCTCTAAGCCGTTGTAATACCTGTTTCACATGCGAGATGTGCTCTGGAAGAGTCTTGGAAAAGATTAAAATGTCGTCCAAGTAGATGATCACAAAACGGTTGCTGAAATCATGAAAAATTTCATTCATGAAACGTTGAAAGACAGCAGGTGCGTTACACAAGCCAAATGGCATGACCAAATATTCAAAGTGTCCATTACGAGTGTTGAATGCTGTCTTCCACTCGTCCCCCTCATTAATTCGAATCAGGTTATAAGCCCCTCGTAGGTCTAGCTTGGAGAATATAACAGCCCCCTTAAGTAGATCAAATAGTTCAAGAATGAGTGGCAAAGGGTAGGAGTCCTTTACGGTGATTTGATTTAACCCCCGATAGTCTATGCATGGTCGAAGGCCCCCATCTTTCTTTTCAACGAAGAAGAAACCTGCTCCTACTGGAGAAGAAGAGGGTCGGATAAAACCTCTTTCCAAGTTGTCTCTTACGTATTCCTCCATAGAGTTTTGTTCGGGCAGAGACAGGGGGTAGGTCTTTCCTTTGGGAAGAGGTGCTCCGAGAATCAATTTAATTGTACAGTCAAAAGGACGATGTGGGGGTAACACCTCTGCCTTTTGTTTGCAAAATACGTCTGCAAAGTCATGGTATTCACGAGGCAAGGTAGGTGGGATAGTCACAGGAGCCAACATGCAAGCAGAAAGTCTTTTGGGTTGAGACAAACAGCGAAGGCGACAGGACGATCCCCAGGAGGTTAGTTCTCCATTTTCCCAATCAAAAGAGGGGTTGTGAAGTTGTAACCATGGGTAACCAAGGATGATAGGCAGAAGCGGAGAATCAATAAGAGACAAGACAACTTCCTCTTTGTGGAGGAGGCCTACCTGCAGGGTGATTGTCGTAGTCTCGAATTTCACAATACCATCTCCCAAGGGATGTCCATTCAGGGTGGTAATGTTTAGGGGTCTAGACTTAGGAACAAACGGGATGTTGTTCTTTCTTGCAAAAGTGTAGTCCAAGAATATACCCGCAGCTCCGGAATCCACAAAAGCCTCACAGAAAACAAGCTTAGAAGATAAATGGATAGTAGCCGGAACAGTAATCTTGGTCTTGGAGGATCTACCTATAAGGTCTAAGCCAGCTCCTCCAACACTGGTTAGACCCTGCCTTTTACTGGACGGGAGGGGCAGACAGATACTAAATGTCCTTTAAGTCCGCAGTACAGGCATAGGCCCAATGAACGCCTCCTTTGTTTCTCTGACACAGTTAGGTGGAGACGGCTCACCTCCATGGGTTCCACAGGTGTCTGGGGTTCAACAGAGGTTTCAGGTTCTGGCTGAGGTGGTGCTTGGAAGTTAGGGGCCAAACGGTAAACTGGCTTAGGAAACTTGCGGGTTCTAAGTCTCTCTTGGCACCTTTCATGGTACCGGACATCCAGACGAACACACAGCTCTATGAATTTCTCAAGGTCTTCTGGGAGATCCTTATAGACTAATTCGTCCTTGATGCGATCCGTAAGACCTTTTCGGAAGGCTGCACGTAATGCCCTTGAGTCCCAATTTGTTTCAGCAGCAAGGGTACGGAACTCAATAGCATACTGTGCCACAGATCTGGTGTCTTGTTGTATGTCCAAGAGGGAGTACTCAGCTGCAGAAACTCTACCTGGCTTGTCAAATACAATCTGGAGAGAGGCCAGAAATTTTTCAGCATCTTGGAGTACAGGATCGTTGCGTTCCAAATAAGGAGAGACCCAGGCCAGGGCCTTCCCCTTTAACAAGGAAATTACAAAAGTCACTTTGGCAGACGAAGTGCTAAAAGTCGCAGGGTTGTTGCGGAAATGCAAACGGCAAACATTTAAAAAGCCTCTGCAGTCCTCAGTATCACCACCAAACTTGTCAGGCAAGGGAAGTTTTGGTGGTACAGAAGAGGCGGGTTGGACCGTAGCAGGAGTAGGATCCGGAGTCTGAACCGTTGCAGAGGAACCAGGCAGACAAGATTTGAGCATGGTGCAAAGTTCATCTAACTTGGCGTCCAGGGAAGAAAGATGCTGTTCATGAGCTCCGATCAATTGTCCCTGACGTGTGATCGCCTTAACCATCTCAGCAGGGTCCACTGCCATTGTGGCCCGTTTATTATGTAAGGTACCTGTAAAAGGTAGTGTCCGAAGTGGAAGTAGTGCTTGAGATCCAGGCAAAAGCGTCGTCAGGCAAATAGTTCACAATCAAAATCCGGAGAAGAGTCAGGCAAGCTAAGGTCATTCACGATCTGGCGGCAAGGTACAAAATCAGCAGGCTGTAGAATAGTCGGGATATCAGGCAGGAGTTAAATACAAGGAAGATCACTGAAGTCAAAACACCCAGGGAAGAAATCCAAATAAACGGGCACTGAGTGATGACCTCACTTCCTATTTAAAGGCTGTCCAGATTGAGAATTGTCCACAGCTGGCAGCAGGTGGAGCTAGAGAGTATGATGTAGTGTTGAACACAGTAAGGACATTCCCAAAGTCTAGATCTCTTCTGTAGCACAACAGGTAAGGCTATGGTTTAAGAGACCAGGAAGATCCCGGTTCGAATACAACCCGGGTCATGACATATTCACACCCTCTTTTTTAATTGGCTCCAGTCCGTCATGTGCTGGTGACTCACAGACATGCATCACGTCACTAGGATCGTAATGCACGGCATGATAATTTATTCACACCCTCTTTTTCAGTTGGCTCCGGTCCATCACGTGATCATGACTTACATTTGCATGTCACGTCACTATGATCATCTTTCACTGCGTTGCCGCGAGACCTCCGCTATTCTCGCGCATGCGCAAGAACTTATATATTTCTGTCATTGGATTTGTTAACTACCCGATCCGCGCATGCTTGCGGACTTAGGCTTTGACAGTTCGCTTCTATTCTATTGCGTTATCGACGCGCGGACTCTTAGCTGGATTACCCTGGCCTTTCATCGTTTCTGTAGTACTTCATTCTTTATACTGGTACTGTATGCAGTTTCTGTTCAGCACTTATCTTCATTATTATATTAGTGCATTTATTGCCAAAACCTTCATGTACCCACATTTTCCTAATTATATTTTACAGGTTTGGGTTTTATCTCCAGTTGGTCCTCCTGTTTTCTAACTTGGTCTCAGTAAGGATGTCATTACTCAGGGTGATCATTCCTTAATGACATATGTAATGGTGTATACGTATTGACACACATACACCATGTACATATACCATCCTTTACACCGGAGTAACATTTTACTTTAATTTCCTTGATATTTAAACATTCTTTTCTTTATAGGGGGTGTTTATATTGTATATATATTTATTTTTTCTTTTTCTTTCTTTTTAAACCAGCTCATTGACCTCTTGGATTTTGTGGTTACTGTTTCATTCCCATGGTAGGCATATGCATGTATATACCTGTATCTATGCCTATATACGCTCGTCAAAGTGGGGATTCATTTTTTGGGGGGGATGGAGATAGAGGGAGTTTTTTGTGTCTAATTTTTCGATGTTTACTTTAAAGGATATGATAATTTATCATTTATTTTCGTTTCACTAACCACTCATACCCACAACACATTTATATTTTTTAGGGCCATACCTCCTCGTGTATATTTTCATCTCCAACGACTCCCCCCACTTCAAGATGAGCCTCCAAAATGGACCTCCCACGGTCTGGACCCCTTCATCCGTTCGTATGGTAAGTATTTCCATATTATTAATCTTTTTTTTAAATATATTTTTTGAAAAGTTTTCTAGTTCTTTTTTATTTCTTTTTTCCAGATTTTAGATTTTTCACTTTTCATTTATTCTTTATACATATAAATGTCTTTTCAATTCACTCGGATGATCTTCCTTTGCCCCTCTAACTAGTCTATCTACATAGCCTTATTATTGATACTCTGAAGATACTTTAGATTTATTATTATTCATTATTTTTCCTTTTTTCTTTTTACTGCTAAATTGCTTTATAAGAACGGTTGGAAGGTAAATCCTTCATTTATTCCTATTGGTGACAGGGATTTCAGCCGGTAAATCCACTTGGCCTCTTCCTGTTGTAGTTTATTGTCCACATCTCCTTGTCTAGGGCCCAGTTTAACCTTCTGTATACCCCAAATTTCTAGACCTGCTGGATTTCCCTTGTGATATTTGTTTATATGTCTCACTAGGGGTGTATCATCATCAGTGTTGAGGGTACTTAGATGTTTCGAAATCCTCCTCCTCAATTCCTGTATCGTTTTTCCAACGTAGATTTTGGGACATCTACATTGTATCGCGTAGACTACGCCAGTGCTTTTACAATTGATGTACTCCCTGATGGTGTACTTTTTCCCATCATGTGGGTTTATAAACTCTTTCTTTGGTACCATATATTTACAAAATACACATCCCCCACAAGGGTATGACCCCTGTGTGGATAACCAGTTCTTTTTTGTGCACGTTTTTTTCTGGAAATGGCTATGAACCATGAGGTCTTTTAGATTTTGTCCTCTCCTGTATTTTACCGATGGGTTAATGGGCAGCACCTCCTTTAGATCTTTATCTGAGGTCAATATATGCCAATATTTTTTAAGTATCCCATATATTCTCTGATGTTGATGATCAAACGTGCCTATACATCTTATTGTTTTATCATTTTTTGGTACCTTTCTTTTGAACAGACTCTCCCTCTCCATCTTCTTGACCCTATTATAGGCCCTATAGAGCACCTTCCTAGGGTATCCCCTCTCTAGGAATCTCTGATACAGTATCTTGCATTCCTCTTCAAAAGCTGTCTCATTTGTACAATTTCTTTTCGCTCTCAGATATTGTGCGACAGGTATACCTCTTTTTAGAGGTTTAGGGTGACAGCTTTCCCAGTGAAGGAGACTGTTGCTGGCTGTGGTCTTCCTATATATTTCAGTCGTCACTTCGCCCTCTTTTTCTATATTTATTTATCTCATTTGTGAATTGCAAGCCGATGTCGTTCACGTTGAGGTCTCTAGTGAATGTCTCAAACTGTGGTATAGTGCCATTCCAAAATATCAGAATGTCATCTATGTATCTAGCCCAATACATTATATGCTCCGTGTGATGTACATTTTTATCGGTGAAGACCTGTTTGTCTTCCCACCACCCCAAAAATAAATTGGCAAAACTGGGTGCACATACCGTCCCCATCGCGGTGCCGGTAACCTGTAAATAATATTGCCCATTAAAAATAAAATAATTGTGTGTAAGTAAGAACCGTAATAAGGTGATAACAAAATTATTGTGCTCATGGAATTGTGTGCCTTTTGTGCCTAAATAATATTCCACTGCCTTAATCCCTAGTTCGTGATTTATACTTGTATATAGAGCCTCAACGTCTAGGCTTGCTATCAGGGTGTTGTCATTCACATGAATTTCTCACAATTTCATAACTGTGTCACTCGTATCCTTCAGATATGAGGGGAGAGTCTGCACAAAAGGTTTTATAATGGCATCTACGTAGGCACTTATGCCCTCACATATGTTGTTGTTCCCTGAAACGATTGGTCTTCCGGGTATTGGTTCCCGTTTTTTGTGTATTTTTGGCAACGCATAAAACGTTGCTATTGTTGGGTATGGTTTATAGAGGATTTTGTACTCTTCTTTTGTAATCAGGTCTTTCCCTCTTGCTTCCATCAATATTTTTTTCAGGTCTTTATTGTATCTTTCTGTGGGGTTACTATCTAGTTTTTTGTAGGTGGTGTTATCTCCTAATAGTCTCATCACCATCCCTATATACTCCTCTGTATTCATTAATACAATATTTCCCCCTTTATCTGAGGGTTTTATTGTAAGATCCTGACGTTCCGTAATATCACTGATGGCATTTCTTTCTTCAGGAGACAGGTTCTAATCAGATGGGTCCTACTCTAACATGCCTCTCCTGGTAGGACCCATCTGATTAGAAGCCACCTTGTCGTCTGGTAGATGGGCCCGAAATATTTTTGATCAATTATATTCGCAAAGAGCAGTATGGCCACCAAGCAGTTATTTTTTCAGTGTTTGCTTATATCTTTGTGCAATTGACTAGCAGAGTGCTGTTACCTGTAGTTCTACTAATCCAAAATAGAATGGCAGTCGGTAGGTGCAGTACAAGATCCTGATACGGGTCTTATCTGCAAAGAGGGGAAACCATGTATCCCAGTTGCAAGTGCCCTGATTTTAATTGCACAATATCATGGTCTTGGCCATAGGGGAGCACAGGCAACCACTGACCTCATTCGGAGAGATTTTTTTATACCAGGTCTTAGATCAAAGGTACAATCTTAAGTTTCACGGTGTATTATATGTCTCAGAAACAACCCAAATAATTCAAAGAAGGCCCAACACCAGCATCTGAATTACCCGACTTCGCCATTCACTCACTTACAAACTGACTTCACCCATATCCCAAAGACAGGATGAAAGCAGGAGTATTCCCTTGTAATTGTGGATATGTTCTCTAGATGGCCGGAGGTTTTTCCTACCACCAATGAAACCACACAAATTGTGGTAAAAATTTTGTTACAAGAGATCATCCCCAGATGGGGGTGTCCTGTTCAAATTGACTCAGATAATGGCCCAGCTTTTGCGTCCAGGGTATGTAAGGAGCTTTCCAAAGCTCTTAGGATTGACTGGAAGTGCCACCTCCCTTATCACCCACAGAGTTCCTGGGTAGTAGAAAGAATGAATAGAACAATTAAAGAGAAAATAAGGAAAATTGCTGGAGGCACATTCACTAATTGGAAAAAGGATGCAGCCTAATAAGAATACTGGTTACTTACCGTTTGAGGTCCTAATGGGAAGACCCTTCCCCACCCCTTGGGGTCCAAAGATCCCCGTGATAGAAAAAGGGGATCTAGAAGTAGTACAGGCAGAATATGTGAGGAAACTTGTAGAAATTTTAGATCAAATTGAACGAGATGTTGCTCGTGCCTCTCCTTTCTCTCCACAGGAACCTACGCATCCTTTCCAACCAGGAGACGTGGTGATAGTCCAGCGCCTGGCAAAAGGACGAAAACAGACTGAGTTCCCGTTTGGACCGCCCACCCGAGTGGTAGCAGTCACCAGAACAGCGATTCTCACAGAAGAATTCTCACAGAAGAGGTTCCAATGTGGATTCAGGCTAGCAGAGTGAAAAGGGTCCCTGAGGCTTCTTCTCCGGTGACGGACAAAGACAAAGAGGGTGAAAAAGGTGTGAAATCCATGAACAAAGAGGGGAGCTCAGAAGAAGTTTCCCTGAAAAGTGCCTTGCCACAGGCTAAAGATGATGACCCCACAATATTCTGGGAGATTTGTTTGTCTGCTGATAATTATTCATCTTTGTGTTTTCTTGCCAGTCTGGCTTATTACTACATGTATTTATCACCCAGAAGAGATGAGTTTCTTCTGCGGTGCACCAAATAATCAGTCAGTATATAAAAGAGCTCAGGAGCAAGATGCCTTTGCTCCCGTCCCCTTTTATTCTGAACAGAATAGTATAGTGAGGATGGCAAATGCCCTAAATGTTAGTTCATTGTGCATTAAAGACTTACAGAGCCCACGGGATCTTATACAACAAACATGTGTTATTGCTGTGCCTACACCCGATGAATCCCTCCTTGAAGTCTGGTCGAAGGCTAATAATACACAATCTTTTATTCCCTTCTAGTATGACTTCTGTGGGGATTGTCAGAAATTAGGAAATAGCAGGGATAATATTAGAATAATTACTATTAATGTGACTGCAGCAGAGACTTGTTTTACCTTTTCCCAGGATGACTTTATATTGTGATGGTAGAGACATAAAAAGTGGATTACCTAAGAATAGTGTATATGATTATATTGACGACACTTGTAAAAAGAATAGTAGGCTTGCTAGCTCCCTGAATAATTCCATGAGTTGTAATAAGACCATTGTGACTCACAGTTTTATCTATAATATAATGCTCCCTAAGGGATGGTTTTTGTCTTGTGGTAACAGCATTTACAATTACATTCCTGCTAATGTTATTGGAGGTCCCTGTGTGTTATCCAGGCTGACCTTGGCCCTTCCCAGTCAACCCCCTATCAGGAGAGCTTACAGATCGGTTACCAAGACTTTATCAGAAGACTGTGACTCTACTTTACCACTTCTCAGCCATACAGAATATACAAGTTTGGGCGCCTCTATATTAGGAGTACCTGAACTGGCTATATATAATACTCGTACTATAAATTCTATTGCATGTGACTTAGCTAAATCTCTGAATCATACCTCCATCGCCTTATCAGACATGCTTTTAGATCTACAAGGCGTAAGAGGAGCAGTGCTAGAAACTAGATTTGCTGTGGATTATCTGTTACTTAAACATAATATAGGATGTCAAGATTTTAAAGGAATGTGTTGCTTTAATTTATCTGACCATTCCAGATCAATCCAGTCCCATATTCAAGCGTTACATGAAATTGCCAATAATATCAAGAAGGATGTTAATTCATCCTCTTGGTGGGACTGGTTATTGAGCTGGCTGCCGGATTTGAGTTGGTTAAGAATTTTATTTATCAGTATTATAATTATAATTGCTTCCTTGATTGTCATATGTTGTTGTATCCAATGTATCCCTTCCCTCATACAGATGTTTTGTGTAATGTGTCCAAAACCCACAGACCCTGGACAATCATATGCTACTTACCTCTCTATGAGAGAAAGAAGATAAGTCATATTCATGACTTAAGAGGGGATTAAAGGATTAAATAGAATAAGCTATATGATCTGTAGGAATGACAAGATGTTGGGTGACATCATACTAGAGGGTGAATGTATTTACTTTAGCCTTATGTCCATATATAGAATTGGTTTTACTCAAGTACTATTGTATATGTAAGCCACACCTGTTTCCTATATGTATAAGAGGCCGTATGGTCAAGATTAAATCAGAGCTGTTTCAGAGACATACCGTCTGTGTGTATCATTGAGATAGTTCTCCAGCCACCTGTATTTGGAGACGGAGGAGGAATCAGGGTGCATTCAGAAGCAGATTTCTTTCACCCTTGGTCGTAATTTGGTGGTAGGATACCAGGAAGGGGATATATAGAGATCTCCCAGCAGAAACCTAATAACGGTGCCATGTTTGGTCTTCACCCGTAGTGATGGACGAACATCAGCCGGGACGGTTCACGAACACGATCAAATGTTCGCGAACCACATTCACTTTAATGGCAGGCGAACCTGAAAAACCTTCTACTAAGTATTTGGTGGCTGCAAATATGAGCTGAAGTGTACAAATAGTCCCACAACATGGACAGTGACATACTAGAGGGGGAACAATGACAAAAATTCCAACAAAAAATATGTATCTTAATCAGGAGAGATTTTAATGCGTCTTAAAGGGATATTCTCTGAAATGTGCATTGTTGGAGCCTAGAAAAATTGTATTTTAGGCCACAGGACTATGGGCCTTAAAAATTAGGCATTTACCTGACATAAAAGAAATTGTGATTATGTGGCTCGAGGTACATTATGCGTTCACTGAATAACAATTTTACTGTAGCCCACTTTTTTTAATCACTTTTTTTTGGGGGAAACTGGTATATCACACCGGTAGAAATTATTTGTTCCAATGTCGTTTGTCACTATCTGTAGCTGAGCTAACGCAGCTAAACTGCAAAAAAATGCTGCACTACCCAAATGCACTATATAGAAAGTATATTATTGGTATATCACACCCCTTCTACAATCAGTTTTTTTAGGGGGCAACTGGTATTTCACACCAGTAGAAATTATTTGTTCCAATGTCGTTTGTCACTATCTGTAGCTGAGCTAACGCAGCTAAACCGCAAACAAATGCTGCACTACCCAAATGCACTATATAGAAAATATATTATTGGTATATAACATCCTGCTTCAATCAGTTTTTTGGGGGGGGCAACTGGTATATCACACCAGTAGAAATTATTTGTTCCAATAGCTTTTGGCACTCTGTGTAGCTGCAGTATCGCAGCAGAACCGCACACAACTGCTGCACAATACAAATGAGGAACTGGTGGCAGTCTACCGGGCTGAGAACGCTCTGTTTCACTGGGGCAGTGAAAAGGCCCTTTCACTCCCCTGTCTCTCTGTGCCCACGTGGACAGAAGGCATTTGTGTAAACTGTATCAAGCTGACCTTACGTGCTCCCAGGGAGGGCGCAATGTCACGTCAATGGAATGGAAACCATTGACTAAATCGTATCTCGTGAGTTGACGTCAAGCGGGGCCGCGAAGTGCGATATTTGTCACAATACCAATTTAAAGTATATTGATCCAATCCAGTTTTTTGTGTGTGTCTGGACCCAATCAAACATCTCCCCCCCCAATCAAAGCTCGCTGTTAACCACTGAGGAATGAGTATGTAACTCCAAAACACGTTTGGTGAATATATACCTCCGAAAGGAATATGAATGTTACCTTTATCATCCTAACCTGCTTCTAGATAATAACTTCCTAATTATAGAGGCATATTGAAGCGCTTTTCATAGAGCTGTTCCTGCAGAGAAAAACAACAAGCAGCAACATGTACCGCTCATCCAATAGAAGCCTGAGACTGATCAAAGAACCAGCCCTCAACCACATGGTCGTGGGACGCCACGAGATCGAAGCCGGCTGTGACACAGTAGATTTGCAGTAATATAAAATATAATATAATAATATAAAAAAAGTTACAGAATATGGTAATACAAATCATGTTTTTTTCAAAGTTTTTATTTTTTATAAGTAATAAAGCAGAAGAAAGACTATACAAATGTGGTATCACTGTGATTGTACTGAAAGGAACAGTTCAGTTTTATTGAATAAGGAAGGCTGTAAAAAAACTATAAATCAATAAAACTATGGTGGAATTGAGGTTTTTTCCCAATTTCACACCATTTAGAATTTTTTTTTCAGCCTCCCACTACATCATATGCAATATTATATGGTGCCATAAGAAATTGCCGCTCATTCTGCAGAAAACAAGCCTTCATACATCTACAGTATGTGCAGTGAAAAATAAAAAAGTTAGGCTCCGTGAAGGCGCGGAGAAAAAAATTCAAAAATGAAAAATTCCAGGGTCTTGAACGGGTTAAAGGAGTTGTCCCATCTTGGACATTGGGGGCATATTGTTAGGATATGCCCCCAATGTCTGATAGATGCCCTCTGTCACTTTGCAGACTTTCTTCTAAGGATAGGAGCAGAGCTAAGGATAGTTGTGACCCACAACTAATCAGACATTGGATGCATATCGATATATCTCCAATGTCCAAGATGGGACAACCCTTTTTAGTGTATATGTCTGCTGGGAAACAAAGCTATGGCTTCAAAAACCTAAAAATAAGACTAAACAGACAAAAAATTAGATGCAGATTTTCAATAGCTTTACAAAGTGCATTACCACAACTCTTTGCAACTAAAACTATACTTGTATTATAATCCATTTTATGAATTTATTACATGTATTTTATTTATTTAATGGCTAAAATGTTTATACTACAATTATTTAGAATTTTCTTTTTTGCACCAACAGAATAGAAAAGGTCCACAACACGGCTGCAGCCAAGGCTTCCATGCATTGTTTAATCCATACAGCTGCAGGGGTACTGCTTGTAGAGTTGCATTATGGCGTTCTACAGCCCTCTGAACGGTTTGCAGCACCTCTTTGTATAGTCCTGAATCATTAGGGAGAGGATTCTTCTCTGAAGGATCACTGGAGAGATTATAAAGCAGTGGCGAAACATGATAGATCACATTTTCACCGCTACAGGCGCACATCTTAGATTGATAACATGCCCCGGCTCCATCTGAACTGAACTTTGGAGAAAAATAATGAACCTTCCAAACAGTGTCACCTGATAACACAAATATCTTATTATTACATGTATGCCTAATGACTGCAGACAGATCTTGAAGTCTGTGAGGAACTGGAAATTATATATCTTTTCATTATACAAATCTGATAGGTAGCACTAGAATCCTGTTTAAAACCTCCATCTTTGGGGTCTATTTCATGACTATATTAGATAAATCAATAATCAGCATTTCCCCCAAAAAACACCATCATTCACTAGCATAAGATGAATTCATAAATCCAATAGCAAAACTAGGGACAACTTTACATTAAATGTCTTTTATCCACATCCATTACTTATTGATAGAAATTTTTAAGTACATTTGTATGGGATTTATGTAAATATGAACCTGTGTTTGACCCAACCCTAACATAAGCTTGTTTGTTGGCTGATCAGATAAGTTACCATAGGTAAGCATAAAAATGGCCACTGGTCGTCTGCACCGTGTAAACAAAGTGTATGGGGGATGAATGATAGTATTAATGATTGTTTGACCCCATATGGTTTTGGTTGGTGCGTGTAAACAAGTGCTGATTTAATGGGCTCTCATTATGGTTCAGCATTAGGTCCTCTAAACGGACCCTTGGCTCCATGTCATAATGCAGATTTAGTATAGCAAAAAACTGAGCAAAAGAAAGAGAATCATTCAATTCCCCCCCCCCCCCCAACAAACCAAAGCACATCCCTCAGCCTTTAGTCTCTATAGCATCTATGATGTGTTCTTAAAGGGAATGTGTCACCAGAAAATGATCCATTGTTTAAAGGGAACCTGTCACTGGGATTTTGTGTATAGAGCTGAGGACATGGGTTGCTAGATGGCCGTTAGCACTTCCGCAATACCCAGTCCCCATAGCTCTGTGTGCTTTTATTGTGTAAAAAAACCCGATTTGATACATATGCAAATTAACCTAAGATGAGTCCTGTACGTGAGATGAGTCAGGGACAGGACTCATCTCTGGTTAATTTGTATATATATCAAATTGTTTTTTTTTACACAATAAAAGCACACAGAGCTATGGGGACTGGGTATTGCGGATGTGCTAGCGGCCATCTAGCAACCCATGTCCTCAGCTCTATACACAAAATCCGGGTGACAGGTTCCCTTTAAATCACTTTTTTTGTGTTAAATATCACAAATATTCTAAAATATATACAGTACAGACCAAAAGTTTGGACACACCTTCTCATTCAAAGAGTTTTCTTTATTTTCCTGACTATGAAAATTGTAGATTCACACTGAAGGCATCAAAACTATGAATTAACACATGTGGAATTATATACATAACAAACAAGTGTGAAACAACTGAAAATATGTAATATTCTAGGTTCTTCAAAGTAGCCACCTTTTGCTTTGATTACTGCTTTGCACACTCTTGGCATTCTCTTGATGAGCTTCAAGAGGTAGTCCCCTGAAATGGTTTTCACTTCACAGGTGTGCCCTGTCAGGTTTAATAAGTGGGATTTCTTGCCTTATAAATGGGGTTGGGACCATCAGTTGCGTTGAGGAGAAGTCAGGTGGATACACAGCTGATAGTCCTACTGAATAGACTGTTAGAATTTGTATTATGGCAAGAAAAAGCAGCTAAGTAAAGAAAAACGAGTGGCCATCATTACTTTAAGAAATGAAGGTCAGGCGGTCAGCCGAAAAATTGGGAAAACTTTGAAAGTAAGGGCTATTTGACCATGAAGGAGAGTGATGGGTTGCTGCGCCAGATGACCTGGCCTCCACAGTCACCGGACCTGAACCCAATCGAGATGGTTTGGGGTGAGCTGGACGCAGAGTGAAGGCAAAAGGGCCAACAAGTGCTAAGCATCTCTGGGAACTCCTTCAAGACTGTTGGAAGACCATTTCAGGGGACTACCTCTTGAAGCTCATCAAGAGAATGCCAAGAGTGTGCAAAGCAGTAATCAAAGCAAAAGGTGGCTACTTTGAAGAACCTACAATATGACATATTTTCAGTTGTTTCACAATTGTTTGTTATGTATATAATTCCACATGTGTTAATTCATAGTTTTGATGCCTTCATAATCATGAAAATAAAGAAAACTCTTTGAATGAGAAGGTGTGTCCAAACTTTTGGTCTGTACTGTATATTTAACATAAAAACAGTGGGTCATTTTTTGGCAACATATTCCCATTAAAAACACCTTATAGCTGATATAGAGTCTAAAAGTTGAAGGGGTGCATTTAGGTTGTAGGGAAAAAAATCCTGATAGTGGCTTTCTGTTGTCTAGCTCTGTTGTCACTTTCTGATAACATATTCAGTTTAAACTGCATGGTCTTGGAAGTCTTCAGTCATTGCCCTACTAGAGCTGCCTGTAGAACACTCATACCATCTAAGCAAATGTGAATGCTCAGACAATCAAAATGCCCATGTGGACATCCTGAGTCCATGTCACAGAGAATAGGCTGCCATTAATGGGATTTTCCAATGTTACCATTTTGAGCATAGACACATTGTTGGTTTTAGCACTGTGTACTTTATTGAACTGTTCCATGCACAACAGGACACCCAGGTGTGGCTCTGCACAACTACATCTGGCCCCTTTATCTTATGCCACTTTGAAGGACAAAAAAACAAATAAAACTAGAATCAACAGAAGGAAGCAGAACTGGAACCCTAAAGCTTCATGGTGGACACTTTCCAAGACTTGATCAAAAGTCAGAAAAATTATGGAAACTAAGGCAGTTTCCATATTTTTCTACAGTGGTAGACCAGAGCTGTGTTCTCTCATTCTCAAAATCAGTTGGGGGTCCCACAGGTAGACATGGGGGTAATGTGGCTCAGCAGGTACTACTTTGGCAGAACTAAAAGATATGTGAAGTATGTTCTGTGTTTTAAAAAAACAAAACAAAAATTTCTGTACTTACTGCTGGTCTGTTGCCATCGAACTGCGTGCAGGTAATCATCACAGTAGTGAAACATAAATTCATGATCAGAGTTAGGTACAAGTCCTTGCAGAAGTGGCATGATATCTTTGCCATCAATTACTCTGAAACCATAGATAATATATTGTCAATACATGTATTAGAATCATAGGAGAATGGCGGCAGAAAAAGATCATATGGTTCATCTAGTCTAAAGCTGCCCATACACAATCAATAACAGTTATCTCTCCCGGATTTCCTATATACATAGTACACCTTCAAGGGGTTATCAAACCCCTAAAATGCCTCCCCAAATGCCCGGGTCCCTCACACATATTGTACTTACCCTGCTCACCGGCACCCGCGTCGCTTCTGATGCCCACATCTCCCCGTTGGGCAGATAAAAACATCCGGTGAAGGGGGAGCAGCCAATAGCAGGCCGCGACAGGAACGAGCCTCCCTAGCATCGCGGGCCTGCTATTGGCTGCCCCCCCCGGTAGAACGTATCTGTGTGTTCTATAGGGAAAGAGGAGAAAGCCACTTCTGGTGGCAACTTATCTCCCAGGAGAACAAAAAGATCAGACGAGTGTTTCCACACACATTAGTGTGTTTGCCAAACCCACTGTTCTTGGTGGGTTTGACCATCTAAAGACTAATGTGTATGGCCAACTTAATTAGGTTTAAAAAAAAAAACAGCCACACAGCAGGACCTGTCAGGGGAAGCATCCTTTTCTCGGTTCCAGCTTTGTGGGTCCACCTCTGTCCTCACTGTGCTTCCGTCCCCGCCTATAAACTTTCAACATAGATTTGGGGAGAGGGTGGTGTCACTTGTGCTGCTGCAGTCAATAACTGAACGCAACTGTGACATGTACCTGCAGTGATGTGCTGCTTGAGGACATGTCACTGTTGCAATGGCACATGAGACCCTCATTGTGCTGGAAGTTTACATGTTGGGATGGATGCAGATAACCAAGCAGATAAGTATGCTTCCCTTCACAGGTCCTTGGGGAGGGGGTTATTTAAAACCCACTTAGAAGTTGGACAACTTCTTTAAATAATAGATGAAAGTAAACACTGCAAAGTGCTCTGAAGAGCCAGGTTAGAAGTGATACGCAATGTCGGGCTGCACACGCTGTCTAAGCCACGTCCTCTGGTAAAATGAGTGCATCCATATTTATGGAGCACTCGTTATGTTTGTCCCCACAGCGCATCCATGCTGGAGGAAGAGTGATATTTAGGGTTAGGTGTGTTTCATTATTGCAGGCTGATTGACTGCTCAGCCTGCCTGTCATAGGGGCAACTGGTGTTCTGGTCCAATGGGGCCAGAGTCCCTGGACCTATAAGTTTGATCCAGGGACTTAGCGCTCTATTAAGTTTGGTTCTGACCCATTCCTGTATAACCACATTTTTGTGTTATCTCGTCTCTATGTGTGTTTGTCTGCACTTAGCAGAACAGGATACGTCGACCAGTTGCAGACTTGCCACTTAGGGCTTGGCAGGGATAACGGTCTGGATTCCAGTCAGGGATCACTGTCTGTGTTTCCTGCTTACTGTGCTGAATTACTCCATAACTATGTTTCTTCATTCTCAGAATCAGTGGGGGTCCCAGACATGGTCACTGTGGGTAATGTGTCTTTGCAGGAACCACTCTGGCAGAACCAAACAAAAGGTATGTCAAATGGGCTATATGACATAGGCATCTATCCTATTAATACACCCCCGTAAATGGCTGTAGTACAATGTAACTTCACAGCTGAACGGCAATTATATCATATATTTTTCCCTTTTTTTCCTATTAATAACCGCCCCCCCCCCCAAAAAAAAGTAAAACAATGTAAAATCAACGCAGAACAGCTAATAGGATGTACGTATCTTTCCTATTAATACACCCCACAAATGGCTGTATCACACAGAACTTGCACCTTAATCAGAAGCAAGGTTTGCTGGAATTAGTGATGTATCATATACTGCAAGCAAACAAATAGTGCAAACAACGAAATTTGCAGCAAGGTGTAATAGAATCGCTCCTATTACCCAGGCCGTACACTCTCCTATTGGATCCTGTTCTCCTTTTATAGTGTAGATAATTCCTCCCTATCCTTTCCCTACACCTTCCTTACAGTCTTTCCTAGCACTGTCCCTAGCACCAGCTGACATCTCTCCCTGCACTAAGCACAATGGAAAATGGCAGAATCCAAAACGGCTGAGGCTATTTATAGGGCTGTGACATCACAGGGGCTGGCTGGCTGCTGATTGGCTGCATTCATAGCATTGTAGGTGATCCCTTGTCCCCAGAGTTCTTTGCTTCATGTCTTCACACATGCTGCAGTCATTTTAGGAAAAAATGCAATTCCTTACCACAAAGCATGAGGAAATTCGTATTTGGTGCGAATCGAATTTTTCCTGAAATTCGGATCGAATTCCACTTCGTCAACTTCGATTCGCTCAACTCTAACTACAATCTTACCTTTTCTGGACCCTATTAATGAATGTGTAATAATAAATTAATCCTTTGAGCATCAAACTACTGAGTGCCATGGATTCCACCCATTTTCCATGGTACAATTACTGCGCCCCCATGATCACAGCGACGTAAATGTATGTTACTGAGAGCTAAGTATAAGCATTCTGAATCGTATAGCATAAAACATCAAGTGGTTTAAATTCATTAATTAATAAGAACAAATAAATATCTAGGTTGAGTTACAGGTTAACAATCTCATTGTCCTTTGAATACCTGTATCACAGGACCATGAAAAGTCAGTCTTAGGCTGGTTTCACACGAGCGTTGCGGGAAAAGATGCGGGTGCGATTTTTCCGCGCGAGTGCAAAACATAATGCGTTTTGCACGCGCGTGAGAAAAATTGGCATGTTTGGTACCCAAGCCCGAACTTCTTCACAGAAGTTCGGGTTTGGCTTAGGTGTTGTGTAGACTGTAATATTTTCCCTTATAACATGGTTATAAGGGAAAATAATAGCATTCTTAATACAGAATGCTTAGTACAATAGGGCTGGAGGGGTTAAAAAAATAAAATAAAAATTAACTCACCTTAATCCACTTGTTCGCGCAGCCCGGCTTCTCTTCTGTCTTTTTCTTTGAGGAATAGGACCTTTGATGACGTCACTGCGCTCATCACATGGTCCATCACATTATCTTTTACCACGGTGATGGATCATGTGACGGACCATGTGATGAGCGTAGTGACGTCACCACAGGTACTTTTCCTGTGCACAGCAAAGATGAAGACAGAAGAGAAGCCGGGCTGCGCGAACAAGTGGATTAAGGGGAGTTAATAATTTTTTTTTAACCCCTCCAGTCCTATTGAACTAAGCATTCTGTATTCAGAATGCTATTATTTTTCCTTATAACCATGTTATAAGGGAAAATAATAATGATCGGGTCTCCATCCCGATCGTCTTCTAACAACCGTGCGTGAAATATAGAACATGCTGCAATTTTCACGCAACGCACAAGTCATGCGTGAAAATCACCGCTCATGTGCACAGCCCCATAGAAATGGATGGGTCCGGATTCAGTGCGGGTGCAATGCGCTCACCTCACGCATTGCACCCGCGCGGAAAACTCGCCCGTGTGAAAGAGGCTTTAACGACAGGTGAAATAAACTTTAGGAAACCTGTCATGATGCGTATGTAGTTCTATTTGTGAGCCGCATGGTACAGAGCAGGAGGAGCTAAGCCGATGGGTATATAGTTTAGACACTTTATAGATAAAGATTTAGCTGTGTCTGTGTGTCTCGAAGATAAGGATTCAGCTGTGTCTGTGTGTCTCAAACATAAAGAGTCAGCTGTGTGTATGTGTGTGTCTCGGAACAGAGCTCACGTCAAACACACATTGCTGCGGTGTAGGAAAGTGGGACCAGACACACTTTGCTGTAGGGTAGGTGTGTCATTAGAAGACACTTCAGATACAGTTGCAAGAAAAAGTATGTGAACCCTTTGGAATGATATGGATTTCTGCACAAATTGGTAATAAAATGTGATCTGATCTTCATCTAAGTCGCAACAATAGACAATCACAGTCTGCTTAAACTAATAACACACAAAGAATTAAATGTTACCATGTTTTTATTGAACACACCATCTAAACATTCACAGTGCAGGTGGAAAAAGTATGTGAACCCCTAGACTAATGATATCTCCAGGAGCTAATTGGAGTGAGGTGTCAGCCAACTGGAGTCCAATCAATGAGATGAGATTGGAGGTGTTGGTTACAGCTGCCCTGCCCTATAAAAAACACACACCAGTTCTGGGTTTTCTTTTCACAAGAAGCATTACAAGAAGCATTGCCTAATGTGAATGATGCCTCGCACAAAAGAGCTCTCAGAAGACCTACAATTAAGAATTGCTGACTTGCATAAAGCTGGAAAGGGTTATAAAAGTATCTCCAAAAGCCTTGCTGTTCATCAGTCCGAGGTAAGACAAATTTTCTATAAATGGAGAAAGTTCAGCACTGCTGCTACTCTCCCTAGGAGTGGCCGTCCTGTAAAGATGACTGCAAGAGCACAGCTCAGACTGCTCAATGAGGTGAAGAAGAATCCTAGAGTGTCAGCTAAAGACTTACAAAAGTCTATGGCATATGCTAACATCCCTGTTAGCGAATATACGATACGTAAAACACTAAACAAGAATGGATTTCCTGGAAGGATACCACAGAGGAAGCCACTGTTGTCCAAAAAAACATTGCTACGCGTTTACAGTTTGCACAAGAGCACCTGGATTTCCACAGCAGTACTGGCCAAATATTCTGTGGACAGATGAAACCAAAGTTGAGTTGTTTGGAAGAAACACACAACACTATGTGTGGAGAAAAAGAGGCACAGCACACCAACATCAAAACCTCATCCCAACTGTGAAGTATGGTGGTGGGGGCATCATGGTTTGGGGCTGCTTTGCTGCATCAGGGCCTGGACGGATTGCTATCATCAAAGGAAAAATGAATTCCCAAGTTTATCAAGACATTTTGCACTAGGACTTAAGGCCATCTGTCCACCAGCTGAAGCTCAACAGAAGATGGGTGTTGCAACAGGACAACGACCCAAAGCATAGAAGTAAATCAACAACAGAATGGCTTAAACAGAAGAAAATACGCCTTCTGACGTGGCCCAGTCAGAGTCCTGACCTCAACCCGATTAAGATGCTGTGGCATGACCTCAAGAAAGCGATTCACACCAGACATCCCAAGAATATTGCTGAACTGAAACAGTTCTGTAAAGAGGAATGGTCAAGAATTACTCCTGACCATTGTGCACGTCTGATCTGCAACTACAGGAAACGTTTGGTTGAAGTTATTGCTGCCAAAGGAGGTTCAACCAGTTATTAAATCCAAGGGTTCACATACTTTTTCCACCTGCACTGTGAATGTTTACATGGTGTGTTCAATAAAAACATGGTAACATTTAATTCTTTGTGTGTTATTAGTTTAAGCAGACTGTGATTGTCTATTGTTGTGACTTAGATGAAGATCAGATCACATTTTATGACCAATTTGTGCAGAAATCCATATAATTCCAAAGGGTTCACATACTTTTTCTTGCAACTGTATATGTGCATGAGATGAGCTCTGTTCCAAGACATACAGACACAGCTAAATCCTTATCTTCGATACACACAGACACAGCTGAATCCTTATGTTCAAGACAAACACACACACAACTGAATCCTTATCTTCGGGACACACAGACGCAGCTGAATCCTTATCGCTAATCTGTATAAACTATACGTCCATCTGCTGATTTGTCACAGTGAACCTTGATTTCACAGTCACTAGATTACATTTTATTACCTGTCTTGTGGTGGTGTGCCTCCTCCAAGCTTAGCTATTGTCGTATAAATATCCATGAGACTTGTTGGTTTATCAACAACAGTATTTGCAGGAAGAACACCTGGCCAACGAAGGATTCCTGGCACTCGTATCCCACCTTCCAGTCCTCCCATACCTTTACCACCTAGGGTGTGTACAGACCAGAGGAATATGTATGTACAGCTGGATAATTAGATGAGTGACATGTAATCATAAACACTTGAAAAGCATAGCATAGAGCAGAGGTGCCCACTTTTTTTGAACAAATGTATGAACAGATAAGGCTACTTTCACACTGGCGTTTCTGGGTCCGCTTGTGAGATCTGTTTCAGGGCTCTCACAAGTGGCCCAAAACGGATCAGTTAAGCCCCAATGCAGAATGCATCAATTTGGCTGCGTTTGGTCTTCGTTGCGTTTTTTAGATGGTCACTAAAACGCAGCTTGCAGAGTTTTGGTGACCGCCTGACTATGCGGACCCTAAACGGATCCGTCCGGACTTACAATGTAAGTCAATGGGGATGGATCCATTTTTCACTGACACAATATGGTGCAATTGAAAACGGATCCGTCCCCCATTGACTTTCAATGTAAGTCAAGACGGATCCGTTTTGACTTGGACTTTTTTTTTTTATGAATAATGCAAACGGATCCGTTATGAACGGATACAAGCGTTTGCATTATTGGTGCGGATCCGTCTGTGCAGATACAAGACGGATCCGCACCAAAGTGTGAAAGTAGCCTAAGCCAAAGACAAATTGTAAAATATATTCTGTAGAGCTATAGTATAATTTGTGCTATACATTTGGAAGAACAGGCCACAGACCATAGATGCCCCCATAAAGGTGACAAAGGGACTACTCTACACCAGTTCCTTGTCTCTTGGACCAATTCCCATTCACTTGTTTGCTAACAGTGATAAATGCAAAATATGTTAGGGTGTGATCATTGGGACCTCCACCGATTGTAAGTAACCACCTCCCACACACATGTTTAGCCCAGCGGCAAAACCATAGAAGGATTCTGAATGAAGCAATAGTTGAGTAGACACCCTGCCACTCCATTCAAAGTCTAATGCACTGACAGAAACAGTAAAGAGCTGTTCTCATCCTGATTACCATTAACTGTCATTCCGTTTAAATGGCTTCTAGGAATCGTCTTGAGGGTAGGGAGACAGGGGACCAGGGTCTGCTGTTCTGGAAATCAATGGTTGTCCCAGCAGTTGGACCTATACAACCATAACATTTATCACCCTTTCAAGAGATAGGTGACAAATATTTCAGGCTCAATTGCCTCCTTTAAAGATATGGTCTTTTTGTGAACCTTCGCATAAACAATGTTCAATGTATATAAAAAATTGATTAGTTTTCCTTACCTCTATAAATTCCATTGCTACCCCTCAGTTGACTTCCTTCCATTCCTTCCAAGTATGCACCATGGTCAGATGCGAAGTAAGTCAGTGTGTTGTTTATTAAACCTTCTTGATCAATCGACTCAAGAATTTGCCCTGTAATGTGGATGGAAATAAAAATGCTAGTATGTCTATTATGTAATTAACACTTGACTGCTCCTTCATTCAAAGTCATCATCACCAAGAACATGCAGAGGTCGGGGGAATCAAAACATCTGTTCTTGTGATTGGAGGGAGTCAAACATTTATCACCATTTTTTTGGATAGGAGTTAAATGTCCTTTGTAAGATAACCCTTCAGTATGGAACTTCACCAAAGATACCGATTAGCAACATATTTGTCATCAACAGGCTCTAGGACATCTACTGCTGACTAGGTATGAGCGAACCCGTGGATGTTCGTGTTCGGCTGGTTCGGCCGTACTTTGGTCCATAGTTTGTTTCGGGGACCCAAACTTGACCCTGTACCCCATAGAGGTCAATGGAGACCCAAACTTTGGCGCTGTAAAATAGCTATAAAATAGTTAGGGCTAGAGGGCTGCAAAAGGAAGCAAAAGCAGGACAAATGTGGATAGGGAAATGACTTAAAACAACATATAATAGAAAGAATAAAAAATTATAATCTTGAACTAGGAGGCCGAAATCCAAGTGGAGAAGGTGGCTTTTTATTTATTTATTTAATTTTTATTTGGGTAGGCCCCAAAACATTAGGAAATGGCAAAGAGAACGAACTGTGCTGGAGTATAAAAATGGCTGGGTGCGGCCGGTATACTTCTCTACTCTGCCAATATAACAAATCATTGTCTTAAACCAGCTAATAATCTTAAACCAGGAGGTGAAGGTTCTTAGTGGAAGAGGAGGTGGACATGGTGGTCTAGGTGGAATAGGCGGAGGTGGTAGCCAACACTGTTTTTGTAGTTTTTTTTGTTGTTTTTTTTTTTCTTTCATTTTTTTATTTGAGGAGGCCCCAAAACATTAGAAAATGGCAAACAAAACAAGCAAACTGAGCTGGAGTGTAACAATGGCTGGGTGCGGCAGCTATGCTTCTCTACTCTGCCCAAGGTACAGACCAGTCCTGTGGGATGCATGCCTGGTTCATTTTAATGAACGTGAGCTTGTCTACTTTAGCTGTGGACAGGCAGAGGCACCTGTACATGATCACACCCCCTGCCGTGCTAAACACACGTTAGGACAATACACTTGCCGCAGGGTAGGCCAGCACCTCCAAGGAGTAAAGGGCATGTGTCCAATTTGGAGACCCAGAAGTTAAATGTGGCAGACCCATCAGTCAGAACGTGCAGACGTGTGGACACATACTCTTCCACCATGTTGCTGAAACGCTGACTCCTGCTAAGACGGTCTGTATAAGATAGTGGTGCTGGATGTTGTGGTGTGCTGATGAAGGTTTTCCACATTTTGGCCATGCTAACCTTCCCTTCTGAGGTGGCACCAGTGCCCCAGCTGCGTTGGCAACTTAATCCTCCACCTCATGCTTCCACTGAGCCCTGGTGTCAGGTGGGAACACCGTCAGTAGAGCGTCTAACAGCGTGAGCTTGTATTCACTCATCTTCCGATTACGCTCCAGTGATGGAAGTAAGGACAGCATGTTGTCCTTGTAATGGGGATCCAGCAGGGTGGCCACCCAGTAATTACCACTGGTAACAATCCGGCCAACTTGATGGTCGTTGCGCAGGCACTGCAGCATGTACTTGCATGTGTGCCAGGCTGCCCAGAGGCAATGACAAATTGTCCTCATTGAGAGGTGTATTGTCTGTGTCCTCTGTATCCCCCCAGCCACGCTCCACTGATGCCCATGAGCTGCTTTGGGTACCACCCTGCTGTGAACATGGTTCCTCCTCCTCCTCGTTATCTTCCAAAACTGTGCCCTGGCTGGACAGTTGAGTACCTGGCCACTGTTGGTGCAGGATCCCACCTCCAATTTTAGACCTAAAATTACTGGGTATACCAAATCAGGAGATCATCACAGCTACATATAGAAAACCCATCTCAGGTAATACAATTCTTCATGCAGGTACATTCCATCCAAAACATACTTTGAAAGCTATTCCCACTGGTGAATTAATCAGAGCCAAACATAATTGCAGCACAGAAAAAACCTACCAATGTGAACAGAAAGCTATACTCAATAGATTGTCAGTCAGGGGTTACCCTAATTGGATGCTAAAACAAGCCACTGCCCGTGTTAACAAGCTAGACCTCATTCACACGTCCGAGGAACACGGTCCGTGAGATACCGGACTGGCATCCTGCTTAGTGCAGGAGCGCACAACGTCATTGGTTGCTATGACGCTGTGCTAGAGCGTGTCAATTTAGAGGAGAAAAATAAAAAATGTGGGATTTATGTAAATGAGGGGTACAAAAATGTGCCTTTTGATGTGTAATATCGTAATTTAAAAGGTTTTTCGTTATTTGATAAACATTTAGCTTGGTAAATTTGTGCTTGATTATAATGTATATTCAAATTTCCGAAAAAATTGAATAAATTAATATAAACTCCACAAAAATTTGCTCAAAAAGTTGTTTAATGAAGTGAAACAATTTTATTTATATTCTGTCTCTATTATCAAACACTGAAAACACATTGTAATTTTTTTTTATAAAGCTTCAACCAACAATATTCATCAAATCTTGCTTTGATTCATTCCTAGACATCATTCTTCTGCTTGCTTCCTGGCCTCTAATGAATCCTTCTCGTTTCTCATGAGTATACACTTTGCCAGAAGCCTCTGTTACTTGTTTCACACACCTCTCTATGGACTGTCTATGACATGGCCACTTTGGAACTTGCATTGGCTCTTGAACAAACTTTCATATTTCTGATATTTTGAGTTTACAAGTGGAGGTTCATATACTTTTTCTGACCAGTCTATCAGTTCCAAAAGTGAAGTTGCATTTGGATTTACTGCAGGTGTTTTCCTAGGCCGAACAGATAGGTCTCCTGGTGTATCATCATCTTCATTCCTTAATTCAATTATCTTCTGGACCCCTGCTTTCCTTTCTTCTTGGTCTACCGAGCATAAAAGTGTCTGAAGCACCATTTCACTAAATGCGAACCACGATGAACGTTGGATTGTTTGCAAAACAATATCTGCTAGTGCCTTCTGGGATTTTAGGAGCTTAAATTGATAAAGAATGTGGCGGGTTCCTTCCACCCAAGATAATTTTGATTTGATTGTAAACCAGCAGGGATAGTATACGCCAACAATGTATTCCACAAGCAGTTGCAACGTCTTCAAGTTGTTGCCTTTAAGGCCATGTTTTGAAACCCATATGCGACAAATAGGGAAGGCTGAATACTCGTACGGTCTTTATATTCTCCTCCCACCTATTCACCTGTGCACGTGCAGTTCCGGTGCAAAGAGCTGAACCTGCGCGCTGACTCAAGCCTCCAGGAGCTCACTTGGGTAAGTTCCCTACCTCTTTGCAACACGGCCGGCCCGCATACAGCACACCAGTAAGTATGGCTACAACACACCGCCAGCTCCTTACACGTGGTGCGGCCCAAACAGCGCGGCCATGCACCACAGTCTGCCCCCTGTTTCAGGATGCCGGCCCGGTCGCTGTCCACAGGGAAACTTCACGGAGTCCGACACAGCATGGCCGACCCGCCCCAAGACCTCCCCGATCCAGGACAAAGTAGCGGCAGCCGCCTGTTTTCTTTTTTTTTTTTGTAAATTCTTTATTTAAGGTTTTTCATTTTCATTTTCATTTCCAATTACCAAGCATAAAACAGAGAATGAACTGAGTTCACAGAATAGGGTGAAAATATAACAAATGGCAATTGTTAAGCAAAGAAGCATAGTACCCATTGGAATACCACGCCGACATATGTGGAACAATTTGAATAAACTGGATCACAGACAGGCAAATAATGGATAAAAAAAAAAGAGGGGGAAAGGATGCAATTATTAAAGAGAAAGGAAAGGGGAGGGGAGGGGAAGAGGGAGAGGAAAGACATCAACAGACCTCACTCTCACGGCTGTGATAGAAGTGTTCTGCATTCTGCGGAATCATAGAATTCCAACCAATGGCTCCAAGTTTTAGTAAACCTCTTCTCAGTGTGTCTTAATGAGGAGGTGAGATCTTCCATTCTCATGGTCTCCTGGATTTTGTTGATCCACATGGAAACAGAGGGAAAAGATGATTGCCTCCAGAGAGACGGGATACAAGCTCTCGCAGCGTTTACTAGATGTCTTACCACAGACCTTTTGTAGGAGGAGAGAGGAATCTCGCACTGATGGAGCAGGAAGAAACCAGGCGTCTTAGGGAGAGTATATGAGGTAAATTTAGATGTAATTGACCACACCGAATCCCAAAAACCCGAAAGACAAGGACAGCTCCAGAATGTGTGTAGAATAGTGCCTCTTTCTGAGCCACAGCGCCAACATAAAGGCGAGGTTTGCGGAAAAATGGAGTGAAGTCTAGTAGGGACCCTATACCAACGGGACATCAGTTTGAAACCAGCTTCCTGGGCATTGCTGGCAATCGATGTTTTGTGAATGCATGTATATAATCTTAGTCTTTGTTCCGATGAAAGTGTGGAATCTAGATCCGCTTCCCATTGAGTGATAAAGTTGGGAGGGGATTGATTGGTCGAATTAAGTAGTAGGTTGTACATTCGAGAAAGGGTGCGTCTCGACACACCTGATTGGTCACATAGAAACTCAAAGTCTGTCTTGTCACGGACATAGGACTCTGCTGGAGGGAGAGTGGCCATGAAATGTTTAAGTTGACGAGACTGCCAGGGATTAATGGTAGGTATACCAGACATCTCTGAGATTTGTTGTGGGGAAAGCCACAAATTCGAGGCGATCAGATGATGGGCCCTGAATTTGTTGCAGTTCACCAGAGCACGAAAAGGACCACGTTCCATCCCAGGGGGAAATTGTGGATTACCCAACAGAGGGAACATAGGAGAGGGGGAAGGAGAGATGTTGGGGTGATTCTGAATTGAGGAGAAAACCTTCAGGGAGGGGCCTATGGTCGGGTGCAAACGGGCATCTAGTGGTATGTGGGTGGCCAACCATGGAGTAGCAGACAGAGGAGTAGACAGAAAAGATTGTTCGACCGAGATCCATTGTTTATAGGCTTTGTGTCGACACCAGTCTACAATTCTAAGGAGGTGAGATGCTCTGTGGTATGAAATAAAGTCAGGTAGCCCTAGTCCTCCTTCCAATTTGGGTCGAAAAAGTGTCGACCTAGCTATTCTGGACGGTTTGCCAGCCCAGATAAATTGAGACAACATTTTCAAAAGATTGTGAAAAAAGAGTCTAGGAATATGGACCGGAAGGGCTTGAAAGAAGTAAAGGATTTTTGGTAATATGTTCATTTTAAAGATAGAAATCCTACCAAACCATGAAAACGTGTTTTTATGCCACCTGTCTAGGTCAGACTTTATGGTCTGGAGAAGAGGCGGGTAGTTAACCTGGTAAAGGTCAGAGAGTGTAGGGGTCAAGAGTATTCCAAGGTACTTTAGCGACGAGCGTGCCCATTTATAGGGGAAGTTCTCAGAAATTGACGTGACCGTGGCAGACGGGAGATTAATGTTTAAGGCTTCAGATTTCTGATAATTAATCTTAAAGTTTGAAAGGTGGGCATATATTTTAAGCTCCCGCATCAGATTTGGGATGGTAACCCTTGGGTTGGTAAGGAAAAATAGGAGATCATCAGCGTAATCCAGAAATATCGGGGTTCCCCCTTATGTGACACAGAAGCGGCTCTAGGCATAGTACAAATATTAGAGGGGAAAGGGGGCAACCCTGTCTCGTTCCATTGCGGATGGACAGGGGCGAGGAAAATTGGCCATTCACTTTGACAACTGCCGTGGGATTGGAATAAAGATTAATAATTCTAGACATCATCTTCTCTCCTAGTCCAATATGACGTAGGGTCTCAAACATGAATTTCCAATTAACCCTGTCAAATGCCTTTTCGGCGTCAGTTGACAGGATTAATGTCGGGATCTTAGAAGTAACAGCTTGATAAATCATGTTTATTGCTCTCATCGTATTGTCTCGGGCCTCTCTTAAGGGTAAGAACCCAGTTTGGTCTGGATGAATTAATTTTTGGAGATGAGGCAGGAGGCGTGAAGCAAGTATTTTCGAGAACAATTTTAGGTCCACGTTAATTAGTGAGATGGGACGGTAGCTTTGGCATTGTGTAGGGAGCCGCCTGTTTTCATGCAATGGCTGCAGCTGTCCGCAAGGAGTGGGGGGCAGGTTTTTTTCAGGCTCCCACCTGGCCCTCTCCTCCAGTAGTGCCAGGCGCCCCTTCCTCCGCTGTGTCTCTGCATGCGCCGCTGCCCGTGTCCCCACATTCCCAAAGCCCGTTACTGTCACTCACCGCTGCGTGCACATCCCAGGGTGGAGCTCTATCGCCACCCAGTGGACATGTTTGGGAATGCATCCAAAAAATAAAACAAACGGTCACGTTACAGGCTCACTTTGCTCAAGTAAAAAAAATTCCTACAGGTTACGTCACCAGTCTCCTGTTTGTTTTAACATCAATGCCTAGCCGGTCCCTCTTCCAGGCCCACGTTGCAAAAATAATAATTAATGTCTAGCCGGTCTCGGTTCTAGGTTTACGTTTTGTAAATCAATGTCGCAGCCGGGTACGTTTCCAGGCTCACGTTTGTTGAATTTATGTTACTGCCGGGTACGTTCCAGGCTTACATTGTTAAATTATTGTTGCAGCCGGGTATTTCTCCAGGCTCATGTTTGTTAAATTAATGTTGCAGCCGGGTACGTTCCAGCCTTACGTTTGTTAAATTAATGTTGCAGCCGGGTACGTTTCCAGGTATACGTTTGTTAAATTAATGTTGCAGCCGGGTACGTTTCCAGGCTTACGTTCGTTAAATTAATGTTGCAGCTGGGTACGTTTCCAGGCTTACGTTTGTTAAATTCATGTTGCAGCTGGGTACGTTTCCAGGCTTACGTTTGTTAAATTAATCTTGCAGCCGGGTACGTTCCAGGCTTACGTTTGTTAAATCAATGTTGCAGCCGGGTATGTTCCAGGCTTACGTTTGTAAGATCAATGTTTCAGCCGGTTACGTTTCCAAGCTCAGGTTTTTTGTCAAAATCAATGTCTGGTCGCTCACGTTTTTTCCAGTACCCACGTTGTCATGTCAATATCTAGCCAGTCACGTTCCAGGCCCACGTCGGTCAAACATACCACCTCCTTTGGCCCGTTTTTTCACGCAGCCATGTTTGTCATTTCATAGCCTTCCGTCATTTAACTTCACTATCACATTCCATCCACCAGTGCCCCACCTTAGGTACATCATTCACCAGGGTTATACATGTCGGCTGTTTTTTGTTTCACACCCCCTTCTCATTCAAGAAAAATCACAGCCGGTGTTGTCACTCAGGTTTCGGTTTCCTGAAACCTATCACCCCAGTAAGGCAGGTCGACAGGCCCCCTTTTTTAAGACTTTGCTCTGGTTCATGACGTTATATTTTTCTCCTGCTATGTACTTCTCAAGCTTCCTCATCATCTACCTATCATCTGGCATGTCCAGACCACATTCGTAGTCGTTCAGGCTTACGGTCATTTCCCTTACGGCATCCGTGCTTTCAGGTTTAGGCAATCCAGATCCAGGTAAAAAAAAAAAAGGTTAATACCTCTTCACACACCGTGCCTGCTCGCTGGCACGTCATACCAAATTCACCACCTTTCCACGAATTCTTCTCTTCGCATTTCGGTGCTTTGACATTTCGGGTTCTTTCGACAATAATCGCTTGGCTTCGTTCTGCAGTGTAATCATGTCACAACTGTCTGACATCGAAGACACACTTTTGGTCCCAGAAACAGCAGTTTCACAACCCACAAGCAACTTGTCTTTAAGGAGCTGGACGATCCCCAAACTGATCGCCAAATTGAACAGAAGAGGGATCCGTCATCCAGCATCCGCCCGGAAGGCAGAGTTGTACAGGCTTCTGGTTACAGACTCAGCCGTTCCAGCGGTTGAGCAGGTTCCTATGTCCACAATACAACTTTCTCTGGTGCAGTTGCATTCTGCCATTAACAAAATCTCCAGCTCAGTCATCGACATACAGAACAGACTGCTCACAGTGGAAGCTAGGGCCCCCGCTTCCAGCTGTCCAGCCTCACCCATCCCAGGTCCCTCTGCTTCCCACTCACTCTCCCCAGGTAGGTTCTCTGGGGCCCCCGACATGAAATTATTTAGGTGGAAAAACAAATTTAATTCAGCTTTCAGTGCTGCAGTTATATGTGGTAAAATCTTTTGTGATGTATTTCGGTGGAAAGAAATTGTATTTAGCATTCAGCGCTGCACTTATATGCGGTAAAATCTTTTGTGACTAATTTCGGTGGAAAAACAAATTTCATGCAGCGTTCAGCGCTGCAGTTATATGTGGTAAAATCTTTTGTGAATTATTTCGATGAAAAAACTAATTTCATGCAACATTCAGCGCTGCAGTTATACAGTCAGGTCCATAAATATTGGGACATCGACACAATTCTAAAATTTTTGGCTCTATATACCAACACAATGGATTTGAAATTAAACGAACAAGATGTCCTTTAACTGCAGACTGTCAGCGTTAATTTGAGGGTATTTACATCCAAATTAGGTGAACGGTGTGGGAATTACAACAGTTTGCATATGTGCCTCCCACTTCTTGAGGGACCAAAAGTAATGGGACAATTGGCTTCTCAGCTGTTCCATGGCCAGGTGTGTGTTATTCCCTCATTATCCCAATTACAATGAGCAGATAAAAGGTCCAGAGTTCATTTCAAGTGTGCTATTTGCATTTGGAATCTGTTGCTGTCAACTCTCAAGATGAGATCCAAAGAGCTGTCACCATCAGTGAAGCAAGCCATCATTAGGCTGAAAAAACAAAACAAACCCATCAGAGACATAGCAAAAACATTAGGCGTGGCCAAAACAACGGTTTGGAACATTCTTAAAAAGAAGGAACGCACCAGTGAGCTCAGCAACAGCAAAAGACCCGGAAGACCACGGAAAACAACTGTGGTGGATGACCGAAGAATTATTTTCCTGGTAAAGAAAACACCCTTCACAACAGTTTTCCAGATCAAGAACACTCTCCAGGAGGTAGGTGTATGTTTGTCAAAGTCAACAATCAAGAGAAGACTTCACCAGAGTGAATACAGAGGGTTCACCACAAGATGTAAACCATTGGTGATCCTCAAAAACAGGAAGGCTAGATTAGAGTTTGCCAAACGACATCTAAAAAAGCCTTCACAGTTCTGGAACAACATCCTATGGACAGATGAGACCAAGATCAACTTGTACCAGAGTGATGGGAAGAGAAGAGTATGGAGAAGGAAAGGAACTGCTCATGATCCTAAGCATACCACCTCATTAATGAAGCATGGTGGTGGTAGTGTCATGGCGTGGACATGTATGGCTGCCAATGGAACTTATTCTCTTGTATTTATTCATGATGTGACTGCTGACAAAAGCAGCAGGATGAATTCTGAAGTGTTTCGGGCAATATTATCTGCTCATATTCAGCCAAATGCTTCAGAACTCATTGGACGGCGCTTTACAGTGCAGATGGACAATGACCCAAAGCATACTACAAAAGCAACCAAAGAGTTTTTAAGGGAAAGAAGTGGAATGTTATGCAATGGCCAAGTCAATCACCTGACCTGAATCTGATTGAACATGCATTTCACTTGCTGAAGACAAAACTGAAGGGAAAATGCCCCAAGAACAAGCAGGAACTGAAGACAGTTGCAGTAGAGGCCTGGCAGAGCATCACCAGGGATGAAACCCAGCATCTGGTGATGTCTATGTGTTCCAGACTTCAGGCTGTAATTGACTGCAAAGGATTTGCAACCAAGTATTAAAAAGTGAAAGTTTGATTTATGATTATTATTCTGTCCCATTACTTTTGGTCTCTTAACAAGTGGGAGGCACATATGCAAACTGTTGTAATTCCTACACCGTTCACCTGATTTGGATGTAAATACCCTCAAATTAAAGCTGACAGTCTGCAGTTAAAGCACATCTTGTTCGTTTCATTTCAAATTCATTGTGGTGGTGTATAGAGCCAAAAATGTTAGAATTGTGTCAATGTCCCAATATTTATGGACCTGACTGTATGTGGTAAAATCTTTTATGAATTATTTTGGTGGAAAAACAAATTTCCACCTTCTCCATTAACTGCCTCCTCTCTTCATTCTCATCCTCAACACACACACTGACTTGACACCGCCCGGATATACAGTACAGACCAAAAGTTTGGACACACCATCTCATTCAAAGAGTTTTCTTTATTTTCATGACTATGAAGGCATCAAAACTATGAATTAACACATGTGGAATTATATACATAACAAACAAGTGTGAAACAACCGAAAATATGTCATATTCTATGTTCTTCAAAGTAGCCACCTTTTGCTTTGATTACTACTTTGCACACTCTTGGCATTCTCTTGATGAGCTTCAAGAGGTAGTCCCCTGAAATGCTCTTCCAACAGTCTTGAAGGAGTTCCCAGAGATGCTTAGTACTTGTTGGCCCTTTTGCCTTCACTCTGCGCTCACCCCAAACCATCTCGATTGGGTTCAGGTTCGGTGACTGTGGAGGCCAGGTCATCTGGCGCAGCACCCCATCACTCTCCTTCATGGTCAAATAGCCCTTACTTTCAAAGTTTTCCCAATTTTTCGGCTGACCGCCTGAACTTCATTTCTTAAAGTAATGATGGCCACTCGTTTTTCTTTACTTAGCTGCTTTTTTCTTGCCATAATAGAAATTCTAACAGTCTATTCAGTAGGACTATCAGCTGTGTATCCACCTGACTTCTCCTCAACGCAACTGATGGTCCCAACCCCATTTATAAGGCAAGAAATCCCACTTATTAAACCTGACAGGGCACACCTGTGAAGTGAAAACCATTTCAGGGGACTACCTCTTGAAGCTCATCAAGAGAATGCCAAGAGTGTGCAAAGCAGTAATCAAAGCAAAAAGTGGCTACTTTGAAGAACCTAGAATATGACATATTTTCAGTTGTTTCACACTTGTTTGTTATGTATATAATTCCACATGTGTTAATTCATAGTTTTGATGCCTTCAGTGTGAATCTACAATTTTCATAGTCATGAAAATAAAGAAAACTCTTTGAATGAGAAGGTGTGTCCAAACTTTTGGTCTGTACCACATGTTCAGCGCAGCCAGGTAGACGGGAGGAACTGGGTCACAGATCTGGGGCACAAATACAGTGGCCATGCTTTTTACGATTACCATTGTTCCTTCTCCGCAAAAGCTGCTGCCGCATTGGCCCAGTTTCAGCATGTCACCAATTGGGCCACCATGGATATGGAGCTGTTTTCCCAACCTGAGTCCCGCCCCTCAGGATAGGTATTTTTCTGGTCCCCCTGGACTGCCTAAACCCGTCCCAACAGTTGACAAATTAGGCAGACCCATTGTCTTTCTTGGCAAAACCCAGGTATGCAACAACTACAATTTATCGATCTGCAGGGCCTTCCATGTCTGCTCGGTCTGTTTCAGGGCCCATCCTCAATTCACCTGTCCTCAAAGGTCGTCTAGGTATACGTGACTAGGCGGGGTCAACATGGACCTGTTGACAGTCCTCTTACAGGACCATCACAATCCCAATTTTGTACAGTTCCTAGTGTCCGGCTTCAGGAAGGGTTTCCATACAGGGTTGGTAGCTCTGCCTCAATCCACCTGGGAGGGCCCCAACCTCCTTTCAGCACTCAGAGACCCGGATTCGGTCAACACCTTAATCCAATCCGTAATTACAAAAGGGCTTCCTTATAGGTCCTTTTTCCGCGCCCCCTTTCGATTCCTGGAGGGTCAGTCCCATCGGGCTCGTAAGCAAAAAATTCACAAATAAAAAACGCTTAATATACGATCTGTCAGCGCCTCATGCTTCTGGTACACCCAGCCTCAACTCCCTCATCCCTTCCGAAGAATTTTCAATGCAATACTCTTCCATAAACAAGGCCATTCAGCTTATCATCAAGTTAGGCAGGGGAACCTGGTTGTCCAAAGCTGATATTGCCGACGCCTTCAAGTTGCTACCCATTCACCCACAGTTATGGAAATTTTACAGAATCAAATGGATGGGTTGCTATTACTTTGCAAATTGTTTAACATTTGGGTCCAAAAGCAGCCCGTGGCTCTTTGATCAGCTCGCCGAGGCCCTCCACTGGATTTTGGTTAATCATGCCGGGTGCTCCATGGTTATCCATTAGCTGGACGATTTCTTACTAATAGAACATCCAGACTAGGGATCGACTGATATTGATTTTTTAGGACCGATACCGATAATTTGTGAACTTTCAGGCCAATAGCCGATAATTTATACCGATATTCTGGGAATTTTCATTTTTGAGAAAAAAAATAATTTCCTACACAAATCTACAGAAAATTAATATGTTTATTGTTAATGTGTATTTTTATTTTTTTTGTAAATCTTTTTCATTTATACTTAATATTTTTGTGGGTTTTTTTGTTGTTTTTTTTTTTTACTAACTTTTAGCCCCCTTAGGGACTAGAACCCTTGTCCTATTCACCCTGATAGATCTCTATCAGGGTGAATAGGAGCTCACACTGTCCCTGCTGCTCTGTGCTCTGTGCACACAGCAGCATGGAGCTGAACATGGCAGCCAGGGCTTCAATAGCGTCCTGGCTGCCATGGTAACCGATCAGAGCCCCAGGATTACACTGCTGGGGCTCCGATCGGAGGAGCAGGGGAGAGGGGATCCTGTGGCCACTGCCACCAATGATTAATACTGGGGGGTGGGGGGGGGTGGGGGGGGTGGGCGCACTGCGCCACCAATGTTTTTACTATTGGGATGGGGGTGGGGGGGCGCACTGCGCCACCAATGATTAATACTGGGGGGCTTGGGGGGAAGGGGCGCACTGCGCCACCAATGAAGATAAGTCTCTCAATCATTCATATACAGGAGGCGGGAGCTGGCTGCAGAATCACATAGCCGGCTCCCGACCCCTATGAGCGGTAGCTGCGATCTGCGGCACCTGAGGGGTTACTTTCCGCGGACGGCAGCTGTTGCTCATAGAGGTCGGGAGCCGGCTATGTGATTCTGCAGCCAGCTCCCAGCTCCCGCCTCCTGTATATGAATTAATGAAAGGCTTATCTTCATTGGTGGAGCGGTGGCCACAGCCCCGCCCCTCCTCTTATCTTGTCTCCTCTCATTGGCGGCAGCGGCAGCAGCAGCACAGGGGTAGGGAGACACTGCTTCCTTCTCCCCTGTGCTGCGGAGGGAACACAGAGAGCGCTGAGAGCAGCGCGTTCTGTGTTCCCAATATGTTATCGGTATATCGGCAAAATAGATGCCGATACCGATAACGTTCAAAATCCTGAATATCGGCCGATAATATCGGTCAAACCGATAATCGGTCGATCCCTAATCCAGACCATAGTCCCGACAAACTCAACAACCAACTCTTAACAATTTTCTCCGAGCTAAACATTCCCGTAGCACCCTCAAAGGTCGAAGGTCCCTCCAGTTTGGTAACCTTTCTGGGTATTGTCTTAGACACCGATGCAATGTAGGCCACGCTTCCGGAAGACAAATTAGTTAAAATCAAAGAAACCATAGCCAAATCAGCGACTTCCAGAGCACTCACCAAGTTGGAGCTGCAGTCATTATTGGGGATGTTAAATTTCGCATCCAAGGTCATGCCACAAGGCAAGGCTTTCATAGCTAGACTACTCCAGCTGATCCCCACAGCCCCTGCACAGGATTCTCTCATTTACTTAGACCAGTGTTTCCCAACCAGCGTGCCTCCAGCTGTTGCAAAACTACAACTCCCAGCATGCCCGGACTGCATTTGGCTGTGCGGGTATGCTGGGAGGTGTAGTTTTTCAACAGCTGGAGGCACACTGGTTGGGAAACACTGACTTAGACAACGAGGCCTTAGCCGATCTTTCCATGTGAAATTTCTTCTTGTCCAGTTGGAACGTCGTTTCCCTGTTTGTCCCACAATGGAGCCCCACTTCACCCACTCTCTTCACTTACGCAGCTGCATCCGGAGGGTTCGCAGCAATATATGGTAATCAATGGTTCGCAGGTTCGTGGCCACCAGAAGTTTTATTAGTCAAAGAATCTTTAAAGTCCTCCCCGTTACTAGAAATATATCCAATAGTGGCGGCAGCTCAGGTCTGGGGTAGGCTTTGGACAAACTCCCCAGTTGCCCTTATCACAGACAACCAAGCAGTAGTTGACATTCTCACCAAAGACAGGTCAAAGTCTCCACAAATCATGCCCTTCGTTCGTAAATTAGTGTGGCTCTCCTAGCATCACAATTTCCATTTCTCATGTAAGCACATCCAGGGGGCACTAAATCTGGCGGCGGATGCGTTATCATGTTTCAATTTCCCCGCTTTCTTTCAGGCAATGCTGGAGGCGGAACAGACAGGACTATCCCCGCCAGCGTTCACAGCACTGATAGTGGATTAATGAGTCATATCTCAGCAGCCAAGTCACTCATCCACAAATCCCTATCATTCAACACTGCTAGGAATTACAAAACTGTCTGGAATACCTTTATCCAATCCACAATCCGTCATCCCAGGAATAACATCAACAGAACCACATACATTATGGCTTTTCTAGCCTACTGTCATAAAGAGCTAGGACTTTCCCATAACACAATCAGGTTATATTTGGCCGGGGTGCAGCACCAGTACATGCTAAGACACCCAGACAGCAGGTCATTGTTTGCTAAACAAGCAATCAAAGCAACCTTAAGGGGCATACTGAAGAGTTCCAAGAATCCAGGTCCAGGTAGACAACCAGTCTCAAGAAAACTATTTAGGAAACTGTCTACCTCCCTAGACGGCAATTCTTTTGGGCCCTATACCAGTACAATCATTAAAACAGCGATGTATCTCAGCTTTTACAGCTTTTTGAGACCCGGGGAGTTCACTCGCACCTCTCCCAGGGTCAAAGGCTTGTCCATAGGTCAATTGGTACGACACAGTAATCATTTCACTTTATACCTACATTCCACAAAGACTTCCCAAGCAGGGCTGCCAATAAAAATCTATTATTTTCAGATGTTCAACGAGTGGTGCCCCATCAGGGTCCTTACAAAGCTGCTGTCCATTCTGGGTAACTCCTCACCGGATAGCCCGCTATTACCTTTCAAAAACCAACCTCTCACTTCAACGCAGTTCATCTCCCACATTCGCACACTGGCCTCAGGTTTAGGTTTCAACTCCAAATTCATCTCTGGACATTCCTTCAGCATTGGAGCTGCATATTCGGCTTCTAGACATGGGGTTCCTGCCCACATTATCTGGAAAATGGGCCACTGGCACTCATCCTGTTTTGCTTGTTATGTTCCGAACCCACAGGCGGAGATATCCACCGCTTTTTCCAGCCTGGCATTGTAAGTTGCTGTTTCAAATAAATTGCTACATAGTAAAGGGTTTGGCTTTTGCCCCCTTATAGGCATACCCTCGCTCATGGCTAAGGGCACACCACCAGCCATCTTAGATTGGTTCGGTATCGGTAAGCGAGATAGGCAAACTGCCTCCAGTCGGGTTCCTCATCCCCTGCAGCCTTGACCACAAATCCTATTTGCAGTTGTTAACCTTCGAGAGAGGCTTACAGGGCCAATTTCTAATAATGCCAGATCAGTTGGAAGTACACCTGTCCTTATGGCCTGAGTTATCCTGTAACCATAAGCCTGATTTGTAGAGAGATCTTTGACAACAGTGTCATTCAATGGAACCAAAGGCTCTGGAAAGGATATTCTGACAAATGAGGGATTGATTTAAAGTTCAGTTGCACTATCAAGCATGTTGCCAATTTTACCACTCCACTTGTTGTTAGACAAAGTTTTCCCATCCAACTGTTTGATCAAGTGCCGCAAAGGTATCTCATTAGTATGAATAGCACAAACCAACCAGATGAGTTTACGATTCAGCTTTACCTCAACCCAATGCATGACTCCTCCTTCACAACCAGTGTTAACATTCGTTAAGTCACCACCAATAGCCTGCAAACTTTTATCAATGTTGTTTTTCTTTAAAAAATCCACAAGATGGTTAGAAATAACTTCAGCAGGTTTCTTTTTCCTTAAGTCTTTCTCTAGAGTCAAATGGCAAAGATACTTTCCACCTGGCTCACTGTAAACAGTGTAATGCTCTTCTTTCACAATACTTGGAAACTGATGACTTGAGTTATCTGCTTGTAACAGAACTTTAGTGGAATCTTGGCATCCATCAAAGAAGATACATTCAATCTTGCCTATCAGGCATCGAGCATGAAATTCTCCATCAAGTGATTTCATGATTTTTTCTTGGGCCCTTTTTACTTTATTGTGATCAACCACAAGTCTCCTGTCTCCTTCAGTAATTAATCCAGCATCCAAAAATGCAGATGCAGCTGTAGCACGTAGACCGACACCAAACCTAATACTTTGCAATGCAACATTGCGCAATTGTAATCTATTATACTGACTTGTACTTGAAGTAGAAGGTACATCAGAATCATCACATGGTATCTGCAAAGGTTCTTCAGAATCTTCATCTTCAACATCAGTTGGCTCTTCATCTTCTTCGGAGAAAATAACTTCATTTGGTTGTAATGACTGTAATGTTAACTCTTCCTTCCTTTTCTGCTTATATTCAGAAATTATTCTTACTTCATCTTCTTGCCTCTTCTGCTTTTTAATTTGTCTTCTGTGCTCACGTAGATCTGGTAATCCAATTTGATGCTGTCCAAACTTCTCTCTTTGACCATTAATAAACACTAGTTCTTTGACAGGGATCTTCATGTCCGTAGAACAAGAGCATGAGATGTGCACTACATGTTTACAGTCAGCACCACCTGGACATGGACCCTCAAATTCTGAACATAGCTTAATCTCACACTTGCAATTGAGGATGTCAAAGAGCTTGTCTAACGTTGCTATGAAAGCCTCTTTCACTTCCAGTTTGCCTCTGCCAAGTGATATGTTTTTGGCCTTTTCCCAGTTTTCTTCTATCTTCTTCAGGACTGACTCTCAAATTTTAAATTGTCACCACAAAACAACAGTTTTCTAGCTCCCACTTTTCAAGCACTTTTGGATAAATATCCTTTGCAAGAGTGGCTGCTGGGTAATTTCTGACATTCTCTCCACTCTGCTCTCTTAGAACATCACGCAGAGTTGGGAGTTCAGAAGGCAGCATTTCTCAACCAGTTCCAATGAAGTTACTCATGTGAGTGGAAGTTCCCAGTCTTGTCTTCCTTTTACTAGCCATGGTTCTGAATTTTCAGATTGTGCAAGTGGAAGAAACTATTCGTGCCCTGAAAAAGAAAGACAAGAAAATGTTACTATTTGTATGACACTATGATAAAAATTGATAAAGTATGACATTAGTAAAAATTATTAAAAAGACACTCTGCTGCAAATAAGTATTGCTAGTTTAAAAACTTTTACGAATGGCATACAGTAACATTTTTTTTTACATATTTTATAGTATTATATAAGTATATTCTTAACCTTAGAGCAGAAGTACAGACAGAAATAATGAGAAGGCACTTCTCGAAAGAAGACAGTTTGCTGCGAATTTTACATAAAACGTCAAAATATCACAAAATTTAAGTAGCTATTTACCAAGCAAAACAATGTAATTGCCATTTCTTGTAAATATTATTGTAAATTGCTAACCAAAACACAACTTTTTGACCACTCTCATTTTTGAAAAACAAAGTAAAAAAATTTGACACGATCTATACGAGTGTATTACTGTACAGCAGCGGCCGCACAAAGCGCACGGCATAATAGCAACCAATGACGCCGTGCGCTCCTGCACTAAGCAGGATGCCAGTCCGGTATCTCACAGACCGTGTTCCACGCTCATGTGAATTAGGTCTAACTTGTTAACACGGGCAGTGGGTTGTTTTAGCATCCAATTAGGCGTGTGAATGAGGCTTTAACACAACATGAGCTTTTAACAAAAGAAGATAATGAAAACAGGAACAAAAATAAAAGCAAGTTCACACCAACACCTACTTTACAATATAATCCTCTTTTATATCAATTGCGCTCTTTATTTTATAAATACATACCAATACTTTATGAAGATGAAAAATTACACCACATATTATCAGGAGGATTTAGAGTGTCTTACAGGAAAGCTCAAACAATAGGCCAAAAAAATATATATAAATCGCACCTAGCCATTTAAAAACTAATTATTTCAAATCTCTCACATGGCTTTCCAATTTAGGATTTTATCCCTGTGGGAAACATCCCTGCAAAACCTGCTCTTCCGTTCACTCAACCAAAAAATTCCCACACACCCAAAAAGAAATAAAATACTAAATAAAAAGCTACATAAATTGCAACACAGAAGGCATCATATATATGATCATGTGCACACTATGCAATTTATCTTACATAGGCAGTACAACCAGAAAACTGAAGGTGCGATTTCTTGAGCAACTGAATGATATCACCAACAAAAATAAAAATCGTAACATCTCTGGCGCATCTAAACATTTTTTGGAACAACATAATAGTAAGGTTGCGTCCCTCAGTTTAATTGGTAAAGAAAAAGTTAAATTATACAAGCGAGGGAGCAGTTTCAAAAATTATTATTGGAGATTATTATTGGAGAGAGAAGCTTTCTGGATTTATTTTTTTACCTTAAACACAGCTCACCCTTATGGAATGAATTATCATACAGATATTTCATTACATTATTAATATATGATTGTTTCTCATTCCTGCATTATTGTATATCGTGTCATTATATTATTTACGCATATATATTTTTTAGTGCAAGTCAGTCTTCAGCCACAGACATGTACATGAAGAGTTAATGTTATCTACATTTTACCCTACACCTGCACAGCGGGGTTCCTTAACATTTTCAATTGATTTCATTCCCCCCTTTTTGCTTAAAAAGCAGTTACATGCCTGTATCAGAATACTTTATACTATGAATCCATGAAGAAGACCTGTCTTATGGTTGAAATGCATTGATTTTATGCAGGAGGATTACTTGTTTATAAAAAAATAAATTTATTGAAGAAATAAAGATTCGTTGATTTTACTCGCTGGATCAATTTGGATTTTTTTTGCTGGACAGTTGAGTACCTGTCCGCTGTTGGTGCAGGAACCCACCCACCGAGCCACGTGTGGAAGACTGTCCTGAGAACCATGGGAATGATCCCTGTTCCTGCTCCTGTGCCACATCCTCATCCATCATCGCCTGAAGCGATGGACGATAAGGATGGAAGGAGGCATAGAAGCGGGAGAGTAACACTGATGACGGCGTTGTTCTGTCTTCATACACGTTCACACAGTGTGCAGTCTGACATTCAGTATAAACCATTCCTGTCTTCCAAATAAGAGGACTGTTTTCTGTAGTCTAACTTGTTTATTGGTCAACAGGATTGCGAATTGGTATGGCTTCTGTAAGTAAGACATATAGAATAGCATGTACAGAAATGTCTGTTAGTTAGGTGCAAGTCATAATCCCACTTGTTGCATGAAGTACACCTGCACTGCATACGTGACAGGGAAATTGATATAGTTAATCCGTCTGTTAGTTATGTGTACGTCATATACCCATTTATTGCGTGAAGTACACCTGCACTGTATACGTGACAGGGAAATTGATATAGTTAATCTGTCTGTTAGTTAGGTGCACGTCATATACACATTTATTGCATGATGTACACCTGCACTGAATACGTGACAGGGAAATTGATATAATTATCCGTCTGTTTGGTGCACGTCATATACCCATTTATATCGCGAAGTACACCTGCACTGCATGAGTGACAGTGAAATTGATATAGTTAATCAGTCTGTTAGTTAGGTGCATGTCATATCCCCATTTATTGCATGAAGTACCCGGGTACTGCATAAGTAACCAGAAAATTGATATAGTTCATACGTCTGTTAGTTAGGTACACGTCATATACCCATTTATTGCATGAAGCAAACCTGTACTGCATAGATGACTTTGAAATTGATATAGTTAATCCGTCTGTTAGTGAGGTGCACGTCATATACCCATTTATTGCGTGAAGTACACCTGCACTGCATACGTGACAGGGAAATTGATATAATTAATCCGTCTGTAAGTTAGATGCATGTCATATACCCATATATTGTGTAAAGTACACCTGTACTGCATACATAACAGGGAAATTGATATAGTTGTCCATTTGTTAGTTAGGTGCACATCATATACCCATTTATTGCGTGAAGTACACCTGTACTGCATAGGTGACAGGGAAATTGATATAGTTAAGCCATCTGTTAGTTAGGTGCAAGACATATACCCATTTATTGCATGATGTACACCTGCACTGCATACGTGACAAGGAAATTGATATAATTATCCGTCCGTTACTTAGGTGCATGTCATATACCCATTTATTGCGTGAAGTACACCTGTACTGCATAAGTGACAGGGAAATTGATATAGTTAATCCGTCTGTTAGTTAGGTGCATGTCATATCCCCATTTATTGCATGAAGTACCCCTGAACTACATAAGTAACCGGGAAATTGATATAGTTAATCTGTCTGTTAGGTGCATGTCATATACTCATTTATTGCATGAAATACACCTGCACTGCATAGATGACTTTGAAATTGATATAGTTAATCCGTCTGTTAGTTAGGTGCACGTCATATACCCATTTATTGAATGAAATACACCTGCACTGCATAGGTGACAGGGAAGCGTCAATTTTGACGTAAATTTGTTTCCCCTTAGTCCTAACAGCAGCACAAGTGGGATTTGCCCCTGTGAAGCTGGTCAGGACAGGCGGAATTTTTATTGAACAAAAATCTCTGCCAAGTGTCATTAATTTATTAATTAATGCCCCCCCCCCCCACATAACCCGCCCCTTGCCTGGACGGGGTTGCTTTTTTAACAAGTAATTCACACAACCGAAAAGGGTGGGAAATTTGTGTGCTGCTGTTAAGACTAAGGGAAAACAAATTTACGTCAAAATTGACGCTTCCCTTTCGTCCTAACCAGCAGCACAAGTGGGGAAGTAGCAAGGACTTTACACAAATCTGGGAGGGAAAAATATTATGTGTGAACATATACACCAACTAATAATTTCTCTCACTCTAAGGGAGTACAGCATTTAGAACGGAGTGTCCAAAGGCAGCTCCTTCTGCTCGCCTTGAATTTATCCAGTAGTGAGAGATAAAGGTGTTCTGGGAACTCCAAGAGGCGGCAGCGCAAATCTGGTCTAAAGGAATTAATTTCCTTTCAGCATACGATGTGGATACTGCCCTGGTCGAATGGGCAGATACAAATGATGGCGGTAACAGATTTTGTGATATAAAGGTCAAATGGATAGTGTCCTTGACTCATCTACTCAAGGTAGGCTTGGAGGCTTTAAGCCCTCTGTTTTTTCCTGAGTAGGCTAGAAGGAGATTCTCAGATCTTCTGAAGTCCAGTGTTCTATGTAAATATATTTTTAGAGCCCTCGGAATGTCCAGGGTAAGTAACTTTTCCTCCTCTGGAGATGTTGGAGCAGGGGAAAACGTTGGTAATGTTATTGTCTGGTTAAGATTTGCGAATGAAGGCACCTTCGGCAGAAAGGTTGGCAAGAACCTCAACAGGACCCTGTCCTGGAGGAAAGTTAGGTATGGCTCTGCCGCTTCTAGAGCTTGAAGTTCCCCAATTCTTTTAGCCGAGGTAAGTGGTAGGCAATTAAGAGTGCCACATTTGTGTGAGGGGAGGCGGGGCGTTCACTATTTAAACCTGGCCCTCCTCCCCCCACTTGTCGGTTCGAACGATTTCAAATCGGCTTGTGGGTTGGTGCCAGAGAAGGGCATGCGTCACTGGAGGATCGGGGGATCGGCTGCGTCGAGCTCGTCGCTACGGTGATTAGGTAGGCAGGGTGGCTTGCACACCCGTCTCGCTATGTATAACATGTGGGGCTGCCGAGCGTGCCGCCGGTCCCCAGCTGCGCTGGAGACTGCCCGCACTCCCGATCGCTTCCGGCACCCCGAGACAGGCACCCCGATCCGCTCCAGGCCCTGCGCTAAGCACCCCCGCTCCCACATGCAGCGTCCCCCAGGCAGGCACCCCTCACCTGTGGCTCAGCAGCGACGGGTCACGACGTCCGCTCGCATACCCTGAGCATCGGTCACGCCGGCCGTCGGCTCCACGACGCAGCGTTATATATCACTCACTCCCGTATCAGAACGTTCCGCCGTAGAGGAAAACGCCGTCCGCTCACACAGGGATCTATTCATTAGCTGCAATCAGTAAGCGGAGGTCCAGCTGCAGGATCAGGGGACGGAAGCCGAAACCTATAGGCGATTAATACGCCGCGGCTTTCCCTGTACAAATAGTCGATAGCGGTGGGCACGGGATGCAATGTTCCACATGGCGGAGCGCAAATCCCTCACAGCCGATCCTGATGCACGTTCTCCTGGTAATTACAATTAGCGAGGCTGTTAAGGTGGACATGCTTATGTGACTTTCAGTCATGTCTAGGAATCCGCTGCAGAATAAACTCGTCTTCTTTACTGCGCCAAACTCAGGCAAGACAAGATAAGCAGATACTCAGACATGTGCACTGTATAACAAGTTAGGATTTCAATGGTTAATTCTAACCTAGAAGGGAATCACTGGCTTGCTGCGCTCCAGCAGGTCCTGGCTTGAGAGAGGGCGGGGGATGGTCGACACCTACAGGCCCATACTGGTACTGCAGTCCAGGTGCAGGGCTCCTCTGCTCAGGCACAGTGGCTAGGTACTAAGGCAGGAGTATAAAAAATAAAAAAATAATAATAAAAAAGAAAAAAAAAAAAGGAAAAAAAAAAAGATTTAAATAAAATTTGGAATATGTTCAAGGATCAAATATAAAGAGGGCTTCAAGGAGGGGGGCTGGCCAAGTCACTTTGCGCACGCAGCCGGGCCGCCCGTAAGCCCATACGGTCAGTCAGGGGGTTGGTTCGGGCGCAGTCACAATAATCCGGTGGTTAGCTAGGGAGCGGTGGCATGAGTGAAGTGTCGCCCAGCTGGCGTGCGCTCACTCACACGTCTGTTCTTGGTTGTTCAGGTCCACAGGTGGTGGGCTAACTTACGATACTGTGGGGTTCGTGGCTGTCATGGCCGCCAGGTGAGTCAGGGGTGGTGCATGCGGGGGCCAACCCCCTCTTTCCTCCTGCATAGGCTTGGGGGACGGGGGATGGTGGACTATTATGTCCAGGCCTCTGGCGCATCTCTTACAGGGTGGCGCCTACAGTCGTGGCCTTTGGTGGGGGGGGAAGAAAAAAAAAAAATAATAATAATAATAATAATAATAATAATAATGGTATAGATAGGAATGTTGCTTTGCCAGGTCTGTCACGACTACAGACTCCTTATAAAGCCCTGCCACGACTGCAGGCATCAGTCTGTCACGACTACAGACCCGCTCTAAAGCCCTGCCACGACTGCAGGCATCAGTCTGTCACGACTACAGACTCGTTATAAAGTCCTGCCACGACTGCAGGCATCAGTCTGTCACGACTACAGACCCGTTATAAAGCCCTGCCACGACTGCAGGCATCAGTCTGTCACGACTACAGACTCGTTATAAAGTCCTGCCACGACTGCAGGCATCAGTCTGTCACGACTACAGACCCGCTCTAAAGCCCTGCCACGACTGCAGGCACAAATCCGTTACGACTACAGACTCATTATTAAGACCGGCCACGACTGCAGGCATTAGTCTCATGTCAACAGACTCATGAGGTAATACTACCACGTCTACAGGCGATGGTCCGTTACCGCTACTCTCGATGTAGGGTCCCCTCACGACTACAGGGGCTAGTCGGTCACATCCACAGACTCGGTCGCACTCCCGTTAACTACAGGCACTGGGTGGGCATCTACGGGTAGTTGCGTCACGACTACGCACGTGGGTCAGCCACGGCCTGGGAGGTCAGCCTTCACGGTCACAGGTAGGTCCAGTTAGGCTTCAGTCTCCCAGCGGGTTCCAGTCACAATAACCAGCCCCTAGGTGAGGGGGGGCACTCGCGCACCGGCGCACAATGCCAGGGAGCTGTGCGGCTCCTCACGCGGCACACGGATCAAACCAGCGGGGGCCGGGGCCCACGGTAAAGGAAGGGCTCCCTCTGATCCGGTGCACATTGCCAGGGAGTGGCGCTGCTCCCCACGCGGTACGAGTGTCCAGCCGGCGGTGGGTCGGCCCTAGCTGAGGAGGGGGGCTCCCCCGCACTGGTGCATTCTGCCAGGGAGCAGCGTGAGCTCCCCACGCGGCTGGGGGTAAAGGCTCCTCATCTTCAATAAAGTCTGGCACGGGCCGCCGTGCCGTTAGGTAGGCAGGGATCAGGGGAAGGAGTACTTGGCTCGGTCAGAGGGAGCAGATCATAGGCGGTGGCTTCCTGCTGCCGGCCGTACATTAGGTTCCAAGGGGGTTATTTAGGCACAGGATGTTAGTTAGTCCGTGCAGGTGATCTGCGTTATACCATGCTATTCATGCTCGTACTCAGAGCTGTGCCCATACGGGAGCTGCTTAAGTGGTTGATAGTGAAAAAAACAAACAAAAAAAAAAACATTTTTGAGTCTCTCACGCAGAGCTTCTCCGTTTTAGGTTTACACATATGACTCCGCCATCTGAGTCTCTCACGCATGGCTTCTCCGTGTTAGTTTTACACATACGGATCTGCCATTAGAGTCTCTCACGCATGGCTTCTCCGTTTTAGGTTTACACTTATGACTCCGCCATTAGAGTCTCTCACGCATGGCTTCTCCGTTTTAGGTTACACATATGACTCCGCCATTAGAATCTCTCACGCATGGCTGCTCCGTTTTAGGTTTACACATATGTCTCCGCCATTAGAGTCTCACGCATGGCTTCCCTGTTTTAGGTTACACATATGACTCCGCCATCTGAGTCTCACGCATGGCTTCTCCGTTTTAGGTTTACACATATGACTCCGCCATTAGAGTCTCTCACGCATGGCTTCCCCGTTTTAGGTTACACATATGACTCCGCCATTAGAGTCTCTCGCGCATGGCTTCTCCGTTTTAGGTTACACATATGACTCCGCCATTAGAGTCTCTCACGCATGGCTTCTCCGTTTTAGGTTTACACTTATGACTCCGCCATTAGAGTCTCTCACGCATGGCTTCTCCGTTTTAGGTTACACATGTGACTCCGTCATTAGAATCTCTCACGCATGGCTGCTCCGTTTTAGGTTTACACATATGACTCCGCCATTAGAATCTCTCACGCATGGCTGCTCCGTTTTAGGTTTACACATATGTCTCCGCCATTAGAGTCTCACGCATGGCTTCCCCGTTTTAGGTTACACATATGACTCCGCCATCTGAGTCTCACGCATGGCTTCTCCGTTTTAGGTTTACACATATGACTCCGCCATTAGAGTCTCTCACGCATGGCTTCTCCGTTTTAGGTTACACATATGACTCCGCCATTAGAGTCTCTCACGCATGGCTTCTCCGTTTTAGGTTACACATATGACTCCGCCATTAGAGTCTCTCACGCATGGCTTCCCCGTTTTAGGTTACACTTATGACTCCGCCATCTGAGTCTCACGCATGGCTTCTCCGTTTTAGGTTTACACATATGACTCCGTCATTAGAATCTCTCACGCATGGCTTCCCCGTTTTAGGTTACACAAATGACTCCGCCATTAGAGTCTCTCATGCATGGCTTCTCCGTTTTAGGTTACACATATGACTCCGCCATTAGAGTCCCTCACGCAGAGCTTCTCCGTTTTAGGTTACACATATGACTCCGCCATTAGAGTCCCTCACGCAGAGCTTCTCCGTTTTAGTTTTACACATATGACTCCGCCATTAGTCTCTCACGCATGGCTCCGCCATTAGTCTCTCACGCATGGCTCCGCCATTAGTCTCTCACGCATGGCTTCTCCGCTTTAGGTTTACACACAGGACTCCGCCATTAGAGTCTCTCACGCATGGAGATTAAAAAAAAAAAAAGAAAAAAAAGGGGGGCCTATCACTCACCTATTGGGCTTTGTCAGGGTTTTTGCCACTCTCAATTAAACCTGTCCTATAGCATTGTTAACTATACCTGGCAGGTATTCAGCACCATTGGTACATCCTACATCCGGACCTACCGTCACTCTTCTCCGCCCACCCGATCAAAGCGGCGTTGAAGGGTTTGCGCAAGATGTCTGTTGTGAAACGACATGGGCGTCAGCCATTTACCGGTAGCTTGTTCAGGCCGTGACAGGCAAACTGCAGGGGCAAACCGTTCGGGCCACAGGTTAGCGCTCTGGTAGAAACAGCCTTGTACCTGGCCTTCCATGGATTCCTCAGGTCAGGCGAGCTCATGGGCACCAATACGCTGGCTGGGTGCCTGCGGAAAGGTCAGCTCATCCGGCGCGGGTCCATCTATGTCCTCACCTTGGCCTCGTCCAAGACGTCACGGCCGGGGCAACCAGTGGCGGTCAGATACTTTCCCACGGACAGCAGATGGTGTCCGGTGCAGGCCTTGGAGGCTTGGCTGCGTAGTATTTAGTCCAAGCGGCATGTTCTCCCGTACTCGAACTAGGCAATGCCCGGCTAACCACCGCGGCCTTTCTTACGTACATTCAGGTTAGTTGACAGGTTCAGGGGTCGGTCCTCGCTGGATCACAGGACATTCCTTCCGCATGGGCGCGGCAGCGGCGGCGTCCATGCATTAGGTGCCAGTACATGTCATCAAACGGTTGGGTCGTCGCAGTTCCGCGTGTTCCATGCGTAATATCCCGGATCCTTATACGAAATATCATTGGCTTTCGAGTTTTGGTCTGTAGTTTCTGTTATCAAGTTTTCTAACTCCTATGCATGGTTCTTTTGGCCCCTTTAGGCTACCCTTCGATAAGCAGTTCCGGCATAACTCTGCTGCTTCTAGGTTGGGGGGGTGGAGTATAGGCTTAGGTAGGGTACCCTCTCAGCATGAGCCGATCCGAGCACAAGTGGTAGGCAATTAAGAGTGCCGCATTTGTGTGAGGGGAGGCGGGGCGTTCACTATTTAAACCTGGCCCTCCTCCCCCCACTTGTCGGTTCGAACGATTTCAACCCACCCAGGAGCCCTCCCTTCTTTCAGGTCTCATCATTGGGGTAGCCCCCTTTAGGCTACCCTTCGATAAGCAGTTCCGGCATAACTCTGCTGCTTCTAGGTTGGGGGGGTGGAGTATAGGCTTAGGTAGGGTACCCTCTCAGCATGAGCCGATCCGAGCACAATTGCTAAAAGAAAGGTGACCTTGAGAGATAGGAATCTCAAGTCTACCTCATCTAATGGCTCAAAGGGGGAACACACAACCCCATTAGCACTATTGCTAGATCCCACTCAGGGATCGGTCTCAGGGTGCTAGGTTTAAGTCTCTGAGTTCCTTTAAGGAACCTCCTGATTAGGTGGTCTTGAGAAATCGGCCTACCAATACATGCCGACAAAGCAGAGACGTGAGCTCTGAGTGTGGATGGTCTTAGATCCTTGTCTAGACCATCCTGAAAGAATTGTAGGATCGCAGAGAGAGGAGGATCTGAGGGAACTACCTCTCTCTCAGTACACCATAGAATGAAAATTTTATATATCCTGGAGTATTTCTTGTTTGTGGACTCCGTCCGGGAGTGCGAGATTGTTCTCAAGACCTCCACAGATAACCCTCTAGCGTCTAGAAGGGACCTGTCAATCTCCAGGCTGTCAGACTGAGCCTCCTCAGATCTAGACAGGGACCTGTGTCCTGATACACTAGGTCCTGTATTAGGGGAAGTCTCCAATATGTGCCTTGGCTCATCTGCATGAGCTGGGTGAACCAAGACCTCTTTGGCCAGAATGGTATGATGGCTATCACTGAGGTCTGGTCTTGCTTGATCTTCATCAATACCCTTGGTATCATGGAAATTGGAGGGAACACATAATCCAGCCTGAACCTCCAAGTTATGGACAGAGCGTCTATCTCTACAAGGTTGTCCTCTTTGTAAAGGGAGCAGAACCTGTTCACTTTGGCGTTCAATCTAGTTGCCATCAGATCGATCTCTGGAGTACCCCAACGCTGGACAATCCTGGAAAAGATGTTCTCGTTCAATGACCATTCCCCTGGAACGGGAAGGCCCCGACTTAGGCGATCTGCCACTACATTGAGGTCTCCTCTGATATGGACCGCCATTAAGTAGGATAGGTTGGTCTCTGCCCAAGCGAGAATTAGTCCCACCTCCCTCAGGAGAGTCTGGGATCTCGTTCCTCCCTGTCTGTTTAGTTAAGCCACTACTGTTGTGTTGTCTGTTCGGACTTTCACCGCCTGACTGCGAATGAGAGGAGCAAAATGATTGAGGGCTAGTCTGACCGCTCTCAACTCCCTCAAATTGGAAGAGAGGAGTCTCTCCTGAGGACTCCAGGTATCTTGTACTGGATAGTCCTCCAGATGGGCTCCCCAACCTAGAAGGGAGGCATCTGTGGTCAACGTAATCCAACGCGGTTGGATTAAGGACCTCCCATCTGTTAGGTTCCTCCACCACCTGAGTGAAGAACGGGCTTTTGCAGACGGGGAGTGCATCCGATCCAAGTCCTTTGGCTTGCGACTCCATACGGTTAACAGTTCTTCCTGAAGTGGGCGTAGATGCCATAGGGCCCATGGAACTGCCTCTGCAGATGCTGACATGTGGCCTAACATCCTCATGAGAACCCTGATAGACACCCGTCTGGGTGGAAGTAGAAACTCTGCTGCTTTTATTACTCTGTCTTTCCTCTGTGGCGACAGGGAGAGGATCATCTGCTGTGAGTCGATCACAAACCCTAGGAATGTTCTCTTGGTGGATGGGATCAATTGTGACTTGTCCCAGTTTATAAGACAACCTAGAGTCTGCAAAGTGTGGAGAGCTTGCTGGAGGTGAGTCTGCAAGATGGCTGTGGAGGCGGCTTTTAGCAGCCAGTCGTCTAAATAGGGGACGACTTCTAACCCTAGAAGCCTTAAATGCATGACAACAAGAGCCGCCACCTTTGTAAAGGTGTGCGGGGCAGAGGAGATGCCGAAGGGCAACACCGCAAATTGGTAGTGCTTCACTGCACTGCCTATGGTCACCGCAACTCTGAGGTATTTTTTGTGCGCTGGATAGATGGGAACATGAAGGTAAGCATCCTTCAGATCTATCGTCACCATCATGTCTCCTGGGTTCAGGATGTTTAGAACTGAACGAATGGTTTCCATCCGGAAACGCTTCTTTCTGATAAAATTGTTTAAATAGCATAGGTCGATGATCATACGCCAATCCCCTGATGGCTTTGGGACCAGAAATATGGGAGAATAGATTCCCCGACCTTGCTCACGCGGAGGAACTTCCTCCAGTGCCCCCTTTTGTACGTACTGCCGTACTGATTCCTCCATGATTAACTGCCTGGTGGGAGTCAAAACCCTCGTCAGGATAAACCTCTCCTGAGGTAGGGAAATAAAGTCGATCTTGTACCCTGATGTTATGACTTCTAACACCCATGGGTCTGGAATTTTTTGATTCCAAAAAACTCGAAATAAACTTAAACGACCTCCAACTGGAGGAATGAACTGAGGGTTTGGGGCTGGCACAGCGGTGGGGGACGGGGGGCCGTCGGGCTGCTGAGAGTCATGGTTCAGCCCTGCGGTTTCCAGAACCGCGTCCTCTACCTCTTTTATTTCCTTCAGGACGCCTCTGGGTCCTGTCCCCCCTCTGGAACCTTGCTGGTCTACCTCTTCCTCGACCCCAAAAGGACTGTTGAGGAAGGGACTTCCCTTTTTTTATCAGCGAGGTCCTCCATTAAGCGATCCAGCTCAGAACGGAATAGTCTACCCGGCTCATAGGGAAGGGAGCAGAGGTTAAATTTCGACGTGTTGTCTGCTACCCATGGCTTCAGCCACAGGGGGCGTCTACTGGCCGAAGAAAGTGCCATAGATTTAGCAGCTAACTTTAGCTGCTGCTGGGATGCATCAGCCAAAAAATCTATCCCTAACAAAAGGGTCTTGAACTGGTCCAGTATATCATCTCTGGCAACCCCAGAATCCAGCTCAGACTGAATTCTAAGTGTGCGGGCGCGGATGAAATTTGAGACTTCATTGCTGGCGATAGCCACAGAGGCAGAGGCAGCAGCAGCAGTATAGTTGCGTCTAAGTTAACATTCAGCTTAGATATTGCCATATCTACTTTAGGAGGTGGAAACCAACTCTGCGAGTCTTCCTCCTGTAGGGGAAACATTAGTTTAAATCTTTTGGTCAGGACCGGACCTTTTTCCGGGTGTTTCCATTCTAAGGCCATCATTCTTTTCAAAGAATCGTCCACTTTGAAGGCCCTTGGCCCCCTAGAGGTGGATTGTGGAGCTTCCCCATGCTCAACATCCTGGTCACTTGACCTGATGGAGCGAAGTAACCTCTGAGTTTTTTCGGCCGGGAAGAAAAATGGCACGTCCTCATCAGAGGAAGAATTATCTTTTAAGGAGACAACTTCTTCCAACATGGGGACTGGCCCGGAGAAGCCTCTCTAGGTCTCTTATTAGAAACCGCGCCTTTTATCTGCGCGACGGAGGTGTCCATGAACTCTTTCATCCAGGAGAATATCTCCACCATAGTAGGTTCCGGATTCGCAGGTCTGGGTCGACAACCTGGACAGCGGTGGAACTTATATCCATCAGGCAAGGGGGTGCTACAATTAGAACAAGCCAGATGTCTCTGCTTGTGCGTAGACTTCCCTAGGAATAATAATAATAATACAGTTAATATAGGTGTATTAACCTCACTTTAGGAAAAAATTGACCTCCACCTTACCAAGAGAGGGCATAGAGGGATCTGGATTAGTTGACATGCTGGAGAGACAGAAGACACCACTCAATCCACAGGTCAGTTGCATACAAATTGAGTGCAACTCTGAGCTTTAGCACCTGGAGGTTTAAATAGGGCGGTAGGCCACGCCCCCGCCTGTTCTGCCCCCCCCCCCCCCCGCCCCAGCCCTTGGAGCTACTAATAACCTGTTTGATTTTAATCAAACTAAGGGAACCTGCATGCACTACCCTGTACCGCTGAGGGAAAGAGCCCCAGTGGAGTCAGCCTTCTTGTTTTATTATTTTTCGGAGCGCACGAACGGCATCTGAAACCGGAAGAGATCCATGACGCACTTCCGGTATTACGAGAAAGGCAGAGAGAGGCGGTGTACGCACGCAGCACTAGCCTGCGGCACTGACGAAAGCGCAGGGTAAGGCTATGAGCATCGGAGGGGGAAGAAAAAAAAGGGGGGGAAGGGGAGATAAAGGATCTCTAAGCGGACGCTCCTCATATCCTGGCCGGATCCATCGTCTGCAGCAGCAGGCAGCGGACCTGTAAAAACAAACAAAAATGTAAAACACATTAACATACTCAACCCCAGTTTAGCCTGTCCATTTCCAGTCCACAGGACAGAAAAAAAGCAACCCCGTCCAGGCAAGGGGCGGGTTATATAGGGGGGGGGGGGGGGGCATTAATTAAATAATTAATTAATTAATGATACTTGGCAGAGATTTTTGTTCAATAAAAATTCCGCCTGTCCTGACCAGCTTCACAGGGGCAAACCCCACTGTTAGTTAGATGCATGTCATATACCCATATATTGTGTAAAGTGCACCTGTACTGCATACATAACAGGGAAATTGATATAGTTGTCCATCTGTTAGTTAGGTGCACGTCATATACCCATTTATTGCGTGAAGTACACCTGTACTGCATAGGTGACAGGGAAATTGATATAGTTAAGCCGTGTGTTAGTTAGGTGCAAGACATATACCCATTTATTGCATGATGTACACCTGCACTGCATACGTGACAGGGAAAATAATATAGTTATGCGTCTGTTATGCATGTCATATACCAATTTATTGCATGAAGTACACATGCACTGCATAAGTGACATAGAAATTAATATAGTTAATTCAACTGTTAGTTAGGTGCAGGTCATACACCCATTTATTGCGTGAAGTACACCTGTACTGCATAGGTGACAGGGAAATTAATATAGTTAATCCATCTGTTAGGTGCACGTCATATACCAATTTATTGCATGAAGTACACCTGCACTGCATAGGTGACAGGGAAATTGATATAGTTAATCCGTCTGTTAGTTAGGTGCACATCATATACCCATTTATTGCGTAATGTACACCTGCACTGCATACGTGACAGGGAAACTAATATAGTTATCCGTCTGTTAGGTGCACGTCATATACCCATTTATTGCGTGAATTAAACCTGCACTGCATAAGTGACCGGGAAATTGATATAGTTAATCCGTCTGTTAGTTAGGTGCACGTCATATACCCATTTATTGCGTGATGTACACCTGCACTGCATACGTGACAGGAAAATTGATATAGTTAATCTGTCTGTTAGTTAGGTGTACGTCATATACTCATTTATTGCATGTAGTACACCTGCACTGCATACGTGACGGGGAAATTTATATAGTTAATCTGTCTGTTAGTTAGGTGTACGTCATATACCCATTTATTGCATGTAGTACACCTGCACTGCATACGTGACGGGGAAATTTATATAGTTAATATGTCTGTTAGTTAGGTGCACGTCATATACCCATTTATTGCGTGAAGTACACGTGCACTGCATACGTGACAGGGAAATTGATATAGTTAATCTGACTGTTAATTAGGTGTACTAAACTAAACTAGAAATAAAGATCCACTTTTACCTATCAACTGAGTCCTGATTTCCTCTGCAGCAGCGCCGCTTCCAAAAAAGGTCAATTTCTTCAATTCATCTACTATCCGCTACATCCCTAAAACCGTATCCTACGGCAACGGGTAAGGACCTTGGCAGCAGCAGCAGACCCCCGTAAGCTGGACGGGCTTATACCAGCAAAAGTCATTTACAGGGGTTGTGACTCATCACAACCCAAAACGGTAAGCACAATCAGTGTATTTTTGTTTTTAACCTGTTAACCGGTTCTACACACGAGGCGCTGCCTCCTGTCTCTCTTCTCTCTTACCTATGTATTTAGTTAGGTGTACGTCATATATCCATTTATTGCATGAAGTACACCTGCACTGCATTAGTGACAGGGAAATGTATATAGTTAATCCATCTGTTAGTTAGGGGCACGTAATATACCTATTTATTGCGTGATGTACACCTGCACTGCATATGTGACAGGGAAATTGATATAGTTAATCCATCTGTTAGTTAGGTGCACGTCATATATAGTGATGAGCGGGAGGTGCCATATTCGATTTCGCGATATTTCGCAAATATTCGATTGAATATTCGTCGAAATCGAATATTCGTCATTATAATATGTGATTTAATTATTCGCGTATTGCGATTTTCTTTTAACTGTATAAGGAAACTTTCCTATTGGTTGGATATGGCTATGGCTAATATGTGTATTTTACGAATATTCACTATATTGCTATATATTCTTGTTTTAGAATATGACGAATATAACGAATATTCTAAAAAACGAAGTTATAGCAATATAGCGAATATTCGGAAAATACACATATAGACTGCAATTTAGCTAATATAGTGCTATAACTTTTTTTTTTATAGTCAAATTTTTTTTTGTCTCTTCTGAACTTAACATTTGGAAAAAACTTTAGACTATTAAAAAAAATTACTAGAGCACTACAGATGTAGCAGGGTTAGCATTCCAGCTCTTAACTCAAATTTCTTACCTCATCGCGTTATCTTGAGACAAAATCCATTGAAAAACAATTGAAGGTGTTTGCTTAGATTAGATAACACAACTCAGAAATCTCAGAAAACAGGAGTGTTAACTCTACTCCATCCGTATATTAGCTAAATTGCAGTCTATATATGGATTTCACGAATATTCGCTATATTGCTATAAATTCTTGTTGACGAATATGACGAATATACTAAACAACAAAGTTATTGCAATATAGCGAATATATTCGTTATTTTGAATATTCGTCTTTTTTTTCATTCTGTACTGCTATTCCACTTTGGCATACTCCCCCCGACAAGCGTCCCCGTCACCATGGGAACGCCTGTGGGTTAGAATATACCATCGGATCTGAGTTTTCATGATCTTAGGGAAAACTCAGATCCGATGGTATTTTCTAACCCACAGACGTTCCCATGGTGATGGGGACGCTTGTCGGGGAGGAGTATGCGAACAACTGTACAGATTTGAAAAAAAAGGCGAAAATTCTAAATAACGAATATATTCCCTATATTGCTATATATTAGTTTTTTTGAATATTCAGCATTTTTTTTCCATATGAAAACATGATTTCTTCCTGCTTAAGTTGCTTGTGGGCCATGACTTACAAGAATGAAGCAGGGAGGAATCATGTTTTCAGATGTTAAAAAATTACGAATATTCGATATAGCGAATATATATTCGAAATATTCGCGATTTAGCGAAGTTGCAATTTTCGCGATTAATATTCGCTATTTGAATATTCGCACATAACACTAGTCATATGACCATTTATTGCATGAAGTACACCTGCACTGCATATTTGACAGGGAAAAAAATATAGTAAATCTGTCTGTTAGTTCAGTGGGTGACCTCAAAGTATGAGGAGAGCATCAAATAAGGGACGCCGCCTTGGTCGTGGTGCTGCTGGGGTGGTGGAGCTCCTGTTGCAGGGAGAGGACGTGGCGGTAGTAGATTGGGTGGCTGACAGTGCCTCTGGTTCCTTCACATTGTCTCTCACCCGGTCTCCTGCTGAAAGCGCAGAATTGGCACCTGCAGCCCATGGGCATCTTTCTTTCACCTCACCCTCTTGCAAACCAGCCAAACAGTTTGAGCCCTAAGTCATGCAGCAGTCTCTTATACTTTTTGATGACTCTGCTGGCAGGGTTTCTGAGGGCCGTCCACATAGCCCTGCTCCAGAAGTGTAAGAGATTGAGTGCACTGATGCCCAACCACTTATGTTTCAGGATGTGGACATGGGAGGACCACCGCAGAATGTCTGATGATGATGAAACACAGGTGCCAACTGCTGCGGCTTTCTGCAGTGTGCAGACCGACATGGAGGGCATGGGTGAAGAGTGGGTGGAAGGTGATGTGGAGGATGATAAGGTCCTAGACCCCACATGGAATAAAGGTCCTACGAGTGAAGCGTGCAGTTCGGAGGAAGAGGTGGTGGTCACACAGCACCAGACGTACAGCAAAAGAGGGAGCAGGGTGAAAAAGCAAAGTGGCCGTCCCCTAGCCAGTACGCCTGCTACTGCCCACCGCACCCAGGGACTGAGCACACCAAAGCCAGCTCCAAGGAGTTCCCTGGCATGCCAGTTCTTCAGACAATGTGCTTACGACTAAACGAGAGTGGTTTGCATGCTGTGCAATCAGAGCCTGAAAGCAAGGCATAAATGTTCTAAACCTGAGTACCACCTGCATGACCAGGTGTCACGGCGGGGAGTGGGGAAACCCCCCCACCATACGATGACTGGGGGATAAGGAAAGCAACTAGGCCTGAACATAAGGATAAGGGAGCAGGTCACCTCCTAATGCGTCCCTATACCTAGCCCTAACTCCTCACCGCATGAGCGAACCTGGATGGTAGGACGGCTCATACCCTGGATACCTAAGGCCCTGAGTCGCCCTGAGAATCCCTCACAAAAGGAGCTGAGGACAGGCACCCTGTTCTTTCAGGACACGGAAGAACAGGAGTCTCAAAAGGCCTAGAAGCAGGGAAAGGAAAAGACCATATGCAGCAAGAGAAACAGCAGGTAAGAAAACAAGACAACACACCTACCTGCCGCTGCCACAACAACTGGAACCCGTGAATACGTACCGGAGCCCTAACACCAAACAGGACACCATACCAGAAACACACACAGGTATCCAGCACACCAGACTCCGCTAGGACCCCCATGCCGCAAGGTGCATGGCAGCCCCAGGCAGCACTGCATACAGGCTTGTGGTTCAATAACAACACACCAAATCATAACCCCACACCAAACATACAACACATGTAAGCAGTGTCGGACTGGGGTACCTAGGGACCACCAGTAAAATGTATTTTGGGGGCCCACCGTACGGATACATTCAAATATAATAAATAATCTAACAAGTTTTTTATATGAACATAAGCTGGTTGATGTGCTGTAAATTGAATATATGTATGTAATGTACTAAATCTAATGTGTTATGTGCCACTTGTGCAGGGGGTGGGAGACTAGGGGCCAACCTTACTCAGGGGCCCACCGGGGAATTCCCCTGTACCCCTGTGGGCCAGTCCGAGCCTGCATGTAAGGGAGGAAAGACATCGCTGTAGACCTCGATGTCCCACTAGGAGGCCCTCACTCTGGGAGATGGAACATGAAGATCAGGAGCATAACTCCAACACACACCATGATTGGAGTACCACTGACTCCTGGCCTCTAGCCACAGGTAAGATGAAGCACCTAGTGATCACACCCAACAAGGTGGTTAACCCCTCCAGCACCGGACAGAGGAGGAAACTGAAAGGGGAAGTGCACACACCAGCATAAAAAGCTACAGGCAACAACATGCAAGGCAACCATGTCACAGCACACACCACAAAGGCCGTGATACTGCCCCCACATGCTGAAACAGCAACACGTTGCCACAGGCGTGGCATAAGTGTCACAGCGCACACCAAAGACCGTGACACCAGGCATCTAAATGCAAAGCATGAGCTGCAGTGGAGTAAACACCTCAAAAACCACAAAAGATCTCAGGCTCCTCCTGGTCCCTCTTCTGCTGCAGTTTCGGCCTCTTCCTCCCCCTCTGGAGTGACAGTGGCACCTGCCACCCCGCAAACAGAGGATGTGGCAACAACGCCACCACCTCCGTCACCGTCACCAAGCATCTTTACAATGTCCCATGGAAGCAGTCAGCTGTCCATCTCTGAAACACTGGAGAGAAAAAGGAAGTACCCCCTACCCACCCGCGATCCCTGGCTCTAAATGCCAACATTTCAAAATTCCTGGCCTTTGAAATGATGTCATTCCGTCTGGTGGCTGTCCCACAGTACCTGGTTCCCAGCCACCACTACTTTTCCAGGCGAGCCATCCCCGCCCTGCACAACCAAGTGGCGGACAAAATTAGATGTGCACTGTGCAACGCCATCTGTGGCAAGGTCCACATAACCGCCAATACGTGGACCAGTAAGCACGGGCAAATACATTATATCTCCCTAACTGCACACTGGGAAAATGCAGTGGCGACTGGGCCTGAGGCGGATAGCAGTTTGGCGCATGTCGTTCCGCCAGCAAGGATTGCAGGACATTTCTCTTTGCCTCCTGTTGCCTCCTTCTCCTACTCCGATTCGTCCTCTACCACCTCCTCATCTGGTCAGCGTAACACCATCACCACCAACTTCAGCACAGCGAGGGGGAAACGACAGTAGGCTGATTTGAAACTCATCTATTTGGGGAAAAAACCCCACATCGCGGAGAAGCTGTGGATGAGCATAGAACAACAGACCAATGAGTGGTTGGTGCCACTGAGCCTCAAGCCCAGCCTGGTGGTGTGCGATAATGGGCGAAATCTCGTAACAGCTTTGGGGCTAAGGGATTTAACGCAAATCCCTTGCCTGGCGCATGTGCTGAATTTGGTGGTGCAGAGGTTCCTGAAAAATTACCCCGATATGTCAGAGCTGCTGCAGAAAGTGCGGGCCGTCTCTGCGCGCTTTCAGCGTTCTCACCCTGCTGATGCTCGCCTGTCTGCGCTGCAGCGTAACTTCGGCCTTCCTGCTCACCACCTCATATGCGACGTGCCCACATGGTGGAACTCCACCTTGCACATGCTGGAGAGACTGTGCGAGCAGCAGCAGGCGATAGTGGAGTTTTAGCTGCAGTATGCAAGGGTGAGTTGCTCTGCGGAACAGCGCCACTTCACCACCAACGAGTGGGCCTCCATGCGGGATGTGTGTGTAACGCCCCAGAGTGGTGTTACTACACGCCTCGACCCCGTTACTATCTTCTAAGACCCTTTATACTGTCATCTGATGTAATTTTACATTATGTCTTGTAATTTGCCTGGTTACCAGTAGGTGGCAGCAAAACATTGGCAGGTAATAGTCACAGTTTAGTCTTTCTGAGCAGGAAAAGATTATTCCAGCTTAGCTCCCCCTCTGTGGAGAGAGTGGGCTGATCCCACATCCTGCAGCATGGGTGGATAAGAAAGTTAGAGCTGTGTAGCCTCCCCCCTGATAGGGGAAGGCTGTGTGATAGTGTCCAGGAGAACCCCTGCATAGGAAAGACAGAAAGGACCTAGTCTCGGCTGAGACTTGGCCATATACCCAGTCTGAGCACCTTCAGCTCTGCTGGATGAGAAAAGCAAAAAAGCTACAAACAACCTTCCAGAGTTCCAGGAAGAAAGCATCCCCTGAGAATCCATCTGTGAGATAAGTCCAGAGACCTAGGAGAAGCCAATTCCTCCTCAGCTAGTCTGTCCCCACAAAGCAGAAGGTACAGATAAGTGCAGAAGCTAATCCTGCCATAGTTACAGAGCTACCAAGCAGACATTTTATCCTGCAAGCTCTACATTTAAAGCAGAAGTAATCATTCCTGCCAATGATTGCTAAAACCTGCTGGGACCAAGAGACCAAAGCTGTATACCACTTGGATGAAAGTTATCTCAAGTAAAGCAATGTTTGAACTTCATCTAAAGGTCTGGACATAATTTCTTCTGCAAAATTCCTCTATTACTCCTACTATCACTAGTATAATAACAAACGCCAGCTTCTGCTCGGACCTCCAGGGCACGGATGGTGCAGGACTGCACTCCCACAGCGATAAATGTAAGAGATTTCCAGCCACCGGTATTGGTAAAATCCATTAAATTTAATTTTTTCTCCATTAAAAGCAGTTACAAAAGGTAAATACAAAACAGGCCGCACATCTCTCTGACGAGTTTCGGGTACACGCTTGTAGCACCCTTAGTCATAGAGTCACTAGATGACTACACCAGTCAGGTTTTATGGTGGAAAGGAGGGAGAGGACACACCCTGTGGGTGTGATTGGCATAGAGGAATACTAGCCACTTCCAAATTAACTCCTTGACCACCATAGAAAAACTAGGACCTTAAAACGACATTGCCAAATGAACACAAAATACAACAAAAGATTTCCTTACATAAAATGTAATACTTTGTGCACTGTCACAACAATATACATGACAATCTTCAAACATAGATTAATAATGTAAGATTAGATCTTGTTTTCTATTCAATCCATGGGGGACACATGATTTAAGCTTGAATATCCACAAAGCCTCACGATTAAAAAGTTTTCTCTGTAAATCTCCACCCCTCTCATATGATCTTACTTTTTCAATACCCTGTACCATAATGTAACTCACAACCCATCCATGATGGTGTAAGACATGATGGGAGACTGCTGAGATATGGCGGAATATATTTGTGTTTTCATTGTCATCTTTGATTGCATCCGACAAATGCTGTCTAATCTTAATTTTTAACGGGTCAGATGTACACCCTACATATTGGAGTCGGCAAGTTTTGCAGGTAATAAGGTAAACTACACCATATGTGTTACAGTTGATGTATTGTTTATTCATGTATGTTTGGTTCTCTTTGCAAGAAGTAAAGTCTTTTGATACGTGAATACTATCAAAAGACTACACCTAAATTAATTTTATACTATCACTACACCTAAATTTATTACAAGGCCAGTAGTTTAGAAATGCTGGCATTCAGGGCCAGGGATCGAGGGTGGCTAGGTGGGAATTTACGCTTTCTATCAAAGGTTTGTGAGATGGAGAGCTGAACGCTTCCGTGTGACATGGTGGAGATGCTTGGTGACGGAGGTGGTGTTGTTGGTGGCACATCTTCTGTTTGCTGGGCGGCAGGTGACAACGTTCCTCCAGAGGCGGAGGAAGAGGCCAAGGCAGCAGCAGAAGAGGGAGCAGGAGGGGCTTGAGCCCTTTCTTGGTTTTGAAGGTGCTTACTCCACTGCAGCCCGTGTCTCGCATGTAGATGCCTGGTCATGCAGGTTGTGCTAAGGTTCAGAACGTTAATGCCTCGCTTCAGGCTCTGATGGCACAGTGTGCAAACCACTCGGGTCTTGTCGTCAGCACATTGTGTGAAGAAGTGCCATGCCAGGGAACTCCTTGAAGCTGCCTTTGGTGTGCTCGGTCCCTGGTGACGGTGGCCAGTAGCAGGCAAACTGTTTTGGCGATGGCTGCTCTGCTTTTGCACCCTGCTCCCGCTTTTGCTACGCTGTTGGCTCGGTCTCACCACTGCCTCTTCCCCTGAACTCTGAAAGTCAGTGGCATGACCTTCATTCCATGTGGGGTCTAGGACCTCATCGTCCCCTGCATCGTCTTTCACGCAGTCTTCCTCCCTGGCCTCCTTTTCGGTCTGCACACTGCAGAAATACGCAGCAGTTGCCACCTGTGTTTCGTCATCATCAGAGACGTACTGAGGTGGTATTCCCATGTCCTCATCAGGAAACATAAGTGGTTGTGCATCAGTGCATTCTATGTCTTCCACCCCTGGGGAATGGCTAGGTGGATGCCCTTGGGAAACCCTGCCAGCAGAGTCTTCAAACAGCATAAGAGACTGCTGCATGACTTGAGGCTCAGACAGGTTCCCCGATATGCACGGGGGTGATGTGACAGACTGATGGGCATGGATTTCATGCGCCACTTGTGCGCTTTCTGCAGAAGACTGGGTGGGAGATAATGTGAACGTGCTGGATCCACTGTCGGCCACCCAATTGACTAGCGCCTGTACTTGCTCAGGCCTTACCATCCTTAGAACGGCATTAGGCCCGACCAAATATCGCTGTAGATTCTGGCGGCTACTGGGACCTGAGGTAGTAGGTTCAGTAGGACGTGTAGCTGTGGCAGAACGGCCACGTCCTCTCCCTGCACCAGAGGCTCCACCACCACGACCATGACAGCGTCCCTTATTAGATGTTTGCCTCAAAGTTAGCATTCACAAAGCAAAGTAAAAAGTGGTTAAGTCTGTTAAAAATAATTAACCGCCAATAAAAACCCTGATGCATGTCTAATCCTAGATGTGCACTATATGAAACAGATGTTTTTTATTCACCCCAGTATGAGAAAGCCGTATTTGTGGCCTAAATTTCACAGTCACTTATGCACGTCTAATCCCAGATGTGCAGTATATCAGAGTATTCTTTTACCCCAGTAAGCAAAAAGCTGTATTTCTGGCCTAAATGTGACACTCACTTATGGACGTCTAATCCCAGATGTGCACTATATGAAAAAAAAGTTTTTTTTAACCCCAGTAAGCAAAAAGCTGTATTTCTGGACTTGCAGACATGCTAATATCCTGTGCTGGTGCACTATCGTTGCATAAAATGGCTGCCGATTATGTATTGGCAGTATTATGTATATTGACTAACTGAAGTAAAAAAAGTTTGTTTTCAGTAGTAGTTGGCTCAGGGCAGGCTTAAAAAAATTGTGCACTGCACCCACAAAACACATTTGCTGTAGATCGCTGAGTAAAAAAGCAGTTCTTCATAAGATTTCTCCCTGATCTCTCCCTCACAGCAGCTGCAGCCTCTCCCTACACTAATCCGAGCAGAGTGACGGGGCGGCGCTACGTGACTCCAGCTTAACTAGAGGCTGGGTCACATGCTGCAGTTGGCCAATCACAGCCATGCCAATAGTAGGCATGGCTGTGATGGCCTTTTGGGGCAAGTAGTATGACGCTTGTTGATTGGCTGCTGTGCAGCCTTCCAAAAAGCGGCAAGAAGGCGGCGAACACCGAACCCAAATTTTTACGTAAATGTTCGGGTTCGGGTGCTGAAAAACATAAAGTTCGGTACGAACCCGAACTTTACAGTTCGGGTTCGCTCAACTCTAGTGGCAACCCTAAGCAGGCCCCTGCCCACAAAATGTTTTAGATGGCCAGCTCAGCAGCAGGCCCTCGCCCACAAATTATTTTAGATGGTCAGCTCGGCAGCAGGCCCTCGCCCACAAAATGTATTATTTGGTCAGCTCGGCGGCAGGCCCTCGCCCACAAAATTTATTAGATGGTCAGCTCGGCAGCAGGCCCTCGCCCACAATTTTTTTTAGATTGTCAGCTTCGCAGCAGGCACTCGCCCACAAAATTTATTAGATGGTCAGCTCGGCAGCAGGCTCTCGCTTGACAAAATTTTTTAGATGGTCAGATCAGCAGCAGGCCCTTGCTCCTAATGTTTTTGAGGGTCACCAGCAGGCCATCAATCATAATTTTTTAATAGTGCGTATGATGCCCTCCTTTATGTGTAATAAAGGGTGTATTGGAGTGCCGGTTCCTTGTAATTTTTGGCAGCACTTGCACTTTATATACAAGTACATTTACTGGAAAGAATCCCTTAGTGCATAGGCTTTATGAGTGTAGGAGTCCCACTACCTGAACAATTGTACCACAATGTGAATGAGGCCCTCCTTTATGTGATATACAGGTTGTATTGGAGTGCCTCTTGCTTGTAATTTTTGGCAGCACTTGCACTTTATATACAAGTACATACAGTATACTGGAAAGAATGTTTTCTTCTAAATCAATTTTATCTTCGGTTTGGTGCGTATTATTGTCAGTCTGTAAAAGTGGCATACTACTCGGACAGCATTGTTCCCAGCACGACCTGGGAGTCCAAGATGCATCCAGACATCCTCCCCATGCTGTTCCCGAACCATTTTAGTGGTGTTTCCATCAATTTCTGACCTTTTTCTATGAACCAGACACCCTCCACTCTTCAGAGCAGGGGGTGCCTGGTTTAAAGCTCAGGTTCTCCCATTGACTCCCATTGTGCTCAGGTGCTTGGTAGAGCACCTGAGCATCCCAAAGTGTTCTACTCGAGCAGCCAAGCACTTTGGTACTCAACCAACACTAGTATCCATATATTCCAATTTTTACATTTTTGTATTTCCTTTTTTCAAGTACATACAAGACATTAGATCATCAACATTAAATATTAGATCATATAGCATGCATGTGTAGACAGTTAATGGTTTCTTTGTTAAAGGGGTTGTGTCATTTCAGCAAGTGGCATTTATCACGTAGAGAAGGTTAATACATGGTACTTACTAATGTATTGTTATTATCCATATTGCTTCCTTTGCTTGCTGGATTCATTTTTCCATCGCACTATACACAGCTTGATACCATGTTTATGACCACCCTGCAATCCATCAGAGGTGGCCATGCTTGCACACTTTAGGAAAAGGTGCTGGCCTCTCTGATGGCCGGGATTGTGGGAGCGCACATAGGCCGGTGCTTTTCTCTGTGCAAGCATAAACAGCGCTGAAGGATTGCAGGGTCGTCGTACAATGGAAACAAGCGGTGTATAATGCGATAGAAAAATTAATCCAGCCAAAAAAGGAAGCAATATGGATAATAAGAATACATTAGTAAGTACCTTGTAGTAACATTCTCTACATAATAAATGCTATTTACTAAAGTGACACAAACCCTTTAAGATCTAAAGGATTAGGCATTTGGCATTTAGCAATCGGGGAAAGCCACATCCACATTAGATGATCAGCTGAACATGCCAAAATCAATGTTTTGAGCTAATAAATACGGTCAGCTTAAAGTCACCAAAAAAGATTTTGTGAAGACAGCCATATGTCCTTATGATGCTAATGGTGGGGAAAAAACATGTTAGAAGAAATTATGCATAAATGGGAAACACCACTAAATTCCATTTTAATTGGTTTTATGTACAGTATGCCACTGCAAAACACAATCACTTCCTACATATGAGCCTAGTAGTAAATGGTGCCAATTATAGATGAGCTAACCAGTTCGGATCAAATAGAGTTTCAGATGGTAGACCAACCTGAATATTTTCAGGTTTGTTTAAGACAAATCCACTAAAACAGTGCATAGAGCCATTTTGGTGCACATGTCAGGGGGAAAAAAAGCACTGGGAACCAATCAGTGCTGCAGCAGGCAGGGAGATGCCCTAACAGTCAGAAATCAATCAAGCTTATTGCCAGGGTGAGTGAAGGGAAAAGCTAGGATTACAAAGAAGAAGAAGAATTATGCGTATAGAATAGGGAGGCAGGGAAACTGTCAGCCAGGGAGGAAGGAGTGAGGAGCTGTGGCCGCTGTGCCTACTTGTAGAACTGCAGATGCTGTAGACCTCAAAAACAGATACTTGCAAGCAAATACTTTTATTTTTCCCCCATTTTCACAGAAATCCTTTTTTGTGGGATTCAATTTAATTATGATTCGCATATATGTGATTACTGCAGCAATACCCAAGGTGTGACATCAATCTATCTGTGTATTAAGGTGAAATTGAGCGTCAAGCCTCAATCAACTATTTGCATATATTCAGTATCCACACTGTTAGAATTAAAATTTTTGGGAGAATTGTTCAATTTAATTAAACCAGCATATATATGTGAATACTACAAGACACAGGGTAGTAAATAGACAATCTACCTCTGAATGATAATGAGAAATTGAGTGCCAGGCCTCAATCGTCCATTTCTGTTCATTCTATTTCCACACAGTTGGAATTAAAATTTATTTAGGACTTGTTCAAATTAGTTAAATTAGCATATAGGTGATCAACACAAATACACAGGCCTGCACACAAAAGTATCTATGAGGGATAATAAATTTAGGTCCAAATCAGCATATATACGTGTTTACTACACCAGTACACAAGGTAGTGCACAACATCTAAAAGGGCCCAAAAATGTCCAGGCTTCGGAAGGGTTCCAAACGAAAGACCCAGAGACAGAATGTGGGTAGTAATGGTGAGGAGAAGAGAGAGATAGGGGGCACTGCCAGACATCACAATATATGTATATATACCCGTTCCTCAACTACCTGTCCCTTTAAAATGCCAACGGTGGTGCACAGCCTCAACAGCAAATAATATGACTATGAGAAGGGTAATAGAATAGGCGGCACTCACCAGCGTAAATAAGACGATCCTTTATTAGTACAAAAGGTAAAATCTTCGGGCTGGAGCATGTGGTGTGAAATAACACAGCTGAAGTCAGCGGCAATAGCCGTTTCGCACTAACTTGCGCTTCGTCGGGCCAGTGACATAGTTGCGCTAACACGCGCATCTTATACACGTCACTGCGTCAGGTTGTCAAGGCAAGCAAGACGCTAGACTTCTTTGCAACCGCCCATACGATCCAGCCCCACTGAACATAGTAACTTTAATGCGGCATAAGGGGAGAAAAAGGTCAGACAAATACGCTTAAATAATTTCTATCATTGAGTCCCAGAGGACCTAAGGCATCAGCTTTTATTATCCACTTGGATTTCCTTTGGAGGAGTGCATGGTGCCTGTCCCCACCTCGGGACCTAGATGGCACCTGCTCAATCCCCGCAAAGAAAATACACTGTGGGTTACCACCATGTTCATTACGGACGTGTTCAATAGAGATGTCCCGAATAGTTCGCCGGCGAATAGTTCCCGGCGAACATAGCTTGTTCGCCGCGGCGGGCGAACATATGCGATGTTCGGTCCGCCCCCTATACATCATCATTGAGCAAACTTTGACCCTGTACCTCACAGTCAGCAGACACATTCCAGCCAATCAGCAGCAGACCCTCCCTCCCAGACCCTCCCACCTCCTGGACAGCATCCATTTTAGATTCATTCGGAAGCTGCATTCTTAGTGAGAGGAGGGACAGTGCTGCTGCTGCTGCTGATTTAATAGGGAAAGCGTTAGCTAGGGCAGTGTTCTGTGTCCACAGACTCACCTGCTGTAAGGACAGCGTCCTGACAGCACCTCAAAAAGCCCTTTTTAGGGCTGGTACATCAGTCTGCTTTTTATATATATATATATATATATATATATTGCTGTTGCCTGCCCGTGTGTGAGAGGCTGCAGGCTCACAGACAGTACTGTGTGCACACCATTCATACAGGGTGTCACAGACAGTACCTTGCAGATAAAAAAAGTCCATTTATTATTTCTCTGTGATATAATCGCAGTTGCAAGCCAGTGAGTGTCTGGCCCACAGACTGTACTGTGGCCACTGGCTAGGCCACCACTCATACCGTTACTGGGTGTCACTCACAAAACCTTGCAGATAAAAAAAAGTCCATTTATTATTTCTCTGTGATATAATCGCAGTTGCAAGCTAGTGAGTGTCTGGCCCACAGACTGTACTGTGGCCACTGGCTAGGCCACCACTCATACCGTTACAGGGAGTCACTCACAATACCTTTCAGATAAAAAAAAGTCCATTTATTATTTCTCTGTGATATAATCGCAGTTGCAAGCCAGTGAGAGGCTGCAGGCTCACAGACAGTACTGTGTGCACACCATTCATACAGGGTGTCACAGACAGTACCTTGCAGATAAAAAAAGTCCATTTATTATTTCTCTGTGATATAATCGCAGTTGCAAGCCAGTGAGTGTCTGGCCCACAGACTGTACTGTGGCCACTGGCTAGGCCACCACTCATACCGTTACAGGGTGTCACTCACAAAACCTTGCAGATAAAAAAAAGTCTATTTATTATTTCTCTGTGATATAATCGCAGTTGCAAGCCAGTGAGAGGCTGCAGGCTCACAGACAGTACTGTGTGCACACCATTCATACAGGGTGTCACAGACAGTACCTTGCAGATAAAAAAAAGTCCATTTATTATTTCTCTGTGATATAATCGCAGTTGCAAGCCAGTGTGTGTCAGGCCCACACAGACTGTACTGTGCCCACTGCCCACCACTTATATAGGGTGGCACAGTACCTTGCATGCATAGTACCACTTATCTAAAAAAAAATGACAGGCAGAGGCAGGCCACCCCGCAGGGGACGTCGTGGTGCTGTGATTTCCACTGGCCCTGGAATGATGCCCAGTGTTCAGAGGCCACGTACCCTGAACCCGAAAAATTCGGAGAAAATAGTTGACTGGCTTACACAGGACACCCAATCTTCAACAGCTTCCGCTAAGAACCTTGATGCACCATCCTCCTCCAGCTCAGCTTCGGTCACCTGCTCTCAAGTTACCACTCTCCCGCCCACCGCCACCACCACCACTACCACCACAGCCACCACAGCCGCTTCACTTGATCCGTCAGAGGAGTTATTTGCACATCAGTTGGATGAAATTAGTGATGCGCAACCATTATTGCCAGAGGATGTAGATAACAGGGATATGTCTCAGTCAGGCAGCATTACACACATGGACGTACAGTGTGATGATGATGATGATGTTGTACCCGCTGCTGCTTCCTTTGCTGAGGTGTCAGATACAAGTGAAGTGGTTGATGATGACGATGTGTCCGTGGGTGCCTGCTCGAAGAGAAGAAGAAGAAGAGGGGGAAAGTTCAGAAGGGGAGACAGAGAGAAGGAGGAGACGAGTTGGAAGCAGGGGGAGGTCGTCGCAAGGAGCTAGTGGCACAGTCAGACAGCATGTATCGGCACCCGGGGTCAGGCAGACAGCACGCCAATCAACGCATGCTGTTGCCACCACCAGAATGCCGCCATTGCAGAGCTCAGCAGTGTGGTATTTTTTTTGTGTGTCTGCCTCTGACAACAGCGATGCCATTTGCAACCTGTGCCAAAAGAAACTGAGTCGTGGGAAGTCCAACACCCACCTAGGTACAACTGCTTTGCGAAGGCACATGATCGCACATCACAAATGCCTTTGGGATCAACACATGAGTACAAGCAGCACACAAACTCAAAGCCACCATCCTCCTCCTGGTCCAGCATCTTCAGCCACGTCAACCACTGCTGTCCTCCTTGCCCCCTCTCAACCACCCGCCACTCCGCCTCTTGCCTTCAGCAGTTCCTGCTCATCTGCCCACAGTCAGTTGTCTGTCAAGGAAATGTTTGAGCGTAAGAAGCCAATGTCACAAAGTCACCCCCTTGCCCGGCGTCTGACAGCTGGCTTGACGGAACTCTTAGCCCACCAGCTTTTACCATACTAGCTGGTGGAGTCTGAGGCCTTCAAAAAATTTGTCGCTATTGGGACACCACAGTGGAAGGTACCCGGACGAATTTTTTTTTAAAAAAAAGGCAATCCCAAACCTCTACTCAGTTATTGAAAAGGAAGTCATGGCATCTCTGGCATACAGTGTTGGGGCAAGGGTCCATCTGACCACTGATACCTGGTCTGCAAAGCACGGTCAGGGCAGGTATATCACCTACACTTCGCATTAGGTCAACCTGCTGATGGCTGGAATGCGTGGCTCTGCAGCGGAGTTGGAGACACCGCCACGACTTGCAGGCAGGCCTACTGCCACCTCCTCTACTCCTCCTACTCCATCCTCTTCAATAACCTCCTCGGCTGAGTCCTCTTCTGCTGCGGCATCTGGCTGCACATCAACTGAATCCCCCCAGCTCCCCAGGGGCTATTCCACATCCAGAATACGACAGTGTCACGCTGTCTTGGGGTTGACTTGCCTTAAAGCAGAGAGCCACACCGGACCAGCACTCCTGTCCGCCCTGAACGCACAGGTGGATCAGTGGCTGACCCCGCACCAACTGGAGATCGGCAAAGTGGTGTGTGACAATGAAAGCAATTTGTTGGCGGCATTGAATTTGGGCAAGTTGTCACATGTGCCGTGCATGGCACATGTGTTGAATCTCATCGTACACCACTTTGTGTCTAAGTACCCAGGCTTACAGGACGTCCTCAAGCAGGCCAGGAAGGTGTGTGACCATTTCAGGCGTTCCTACATGGCCATGGCGCACTTTTCAGATATCCAGCGGCGAAACAACATGCCAGTGAGGCCCTTGATTTGCGACAGCCCGACACGTTGGAATTCAACACTCCTAATGTTCGACCGCCTGCTCCAACAAGAAAAAGCAGTCAACGAGTATTTGTATGACCGGGGTGCTAGGACAGCCTCTGCAGAGCTGGGAATTTTTTTGCCACGTTACTGGACGCTCATGCGCAATGCCTGTAGGCTCATGCGTCCTTTTGAGGAGGTGACAAACCTAGTCAGTTGCACCGAAGGCACCATCAGCGACCTCATCCCATTTGTTTTCTTCCTGGAGCGTGCCCTGCGAAGAGTGCTGGATCAGGCTGTAGATGAGCGTGAAGAGGAAGAGGAAGAGTTGTGGTCACCATCACCACCAGAAACAGCCTTGTCATCATCGCTTGCCGGACCTGTGGCAACGCTGGAAGAGGAGTATGAGGAAGAGGAGTCAGAGGAGGAATGTGGCTTTGAGAAGGAGGAAGATCAACCACAGCAGGCATCCCAGGGTGCTCGTTGTTGTCACCTATCTGGGACCCGTGGTGTTGTACGTGGCTGGGTGGAAGAACAGACCGTCAATCACATCAGTGAGGACGAGGAACGGGAAATGAGTAGCTCGGCATCCAACCTTGTGCAAATGGGGTCTTTCATGCTGTCATGTCTGTTGAGGGACCCTCGTATAAAAAGGTTGAAGGAGAACGACCTGTACTGGGTGGCCATGCTACTAGACCCCCGGTATAAGCAGAAAGTGGCGGAAATGTTACCAAATTACTGAAAGTCGGAAAGGATGCAGCAGTTCAAAACCAAACTAAAAAATATGCTTTACACAGCTTATAAGGGGGATATCACAGCACAACGGGAATCTAACAGGGGAAGAGGTGAAAGTAATCCTCCTCCTCCCACGACCACGCCGGCAAGGACAGGACGCTTTACAGATGTGTTGTTGATGGAGGACATGCAGAGCTTTTTCAGTCCTACACATCGCCACAGCCCTTTGGGATCCAGCCTTAGAGAACGACTCGACCGACAGGTAGCAGACTACCTCGCCTTAACTGCAGATATCAACACTCTGAGGAGCGATGAACCCCTTGACTACTGGGTGTGCAGGCTTGACCTGTGGCCTGAGCTATCCCAGTTTGCGATAGAACTTCTGGCCTGCCCCGCTTCAAGTGTCCTGTCAGAAAGGACCTTCAGTGCAGCAGGAGGCATTGTCACTGACAAGAGAAGTCACCTCGGTCAAAAAAGTGTTGATTACCTCACCTTCATTAAGATGAATGAGGCATGGATCCCGAAGGGACTGACAGTGGGGGATACGTTTGACTAACAAAAGGCCTGATGACATGCCTTGGCCTCAAAATGGTCCCCACGCTGCTGTATTTAATGTCTGCATACCAGATGACTTTCGTGAATTCTCTGCCACCAACTAGGGTTCAAGCCGCAATGTTTTAGTCACCTTTCTGCCTGGAAAACATCAATTTTTCCGGCCGCTGCTACAACAGCGGCTGCAACAATACCATTATTTTTCAGGCATGTGTACATGCCTAATTTTTCTGGCCTCTGGTGCTGCACTGTGGCTGCAAAAACAAACAAAAAAAAAAGGCACATACATGTGTCAATTCCCCTTCGTGATCGTTACCTTGTCGTGGTGAAGGGGCTTGCGTATCACAATGAAGCGATCATCACCTCTATGAGTGTGTTGGCAATGTTGCCACACCCCAGGTGATAAGGCCGTTGCTTCATTATGATCAGACCAAAAGTGATCGGCTGGATAATTTTTCATAGAAAAAACATACATTTTCTTTTTTTAAAGTTGTATGGGTTTTTAATACATAAAATAAAAAAATCATAATAAAGTCTCTTAATAGTTTATTAGAAATAATGCAGACAATTTAAATAATCCCCATCAATTCCAATACAAAGCAAGTACAGAGCTCAGAACTAAATTATTTCAGGATGTCATAATGGTTCGTTAATTCGACAATGGTTAATCAATTCGACACACGTCCCTGGATAGGGGACGTAACAGGGAGTTTGGTGTATCAGAGTTTGGTCTGTCACTGTGAAGGCAGTCGAAGGTACCCGGCCTAAATTTTTTTTTCACAAAAGGCAATCCCTGATATGGGACGTAACAGGGATTAAACTGATAGGAATAATACTAGTTAAGACACCACTCATATAAGGTGTCACAGCACATTGCTCCGTGCACGCGCAGTGCCCCAACTTGGGAGTAAGAGGACCGACCAAGTTGCTTTTTCCATCTCCCGGTTCCTAAAATCAATTTAGTTTGGTGTATCAGAGTTTGGTCTGTCACTGTGAAGGCAGTCGAAGGTACCCGGCCTAAATTTTTTTTTCACAAAAGGCAATCCCTGATATGGGACGTAACAGGGATTAAACTGATGAGAAGAGAACTACAGGAAATATCACTCATATTGGGTGTGACAGTAAATTGCACGGCGCAGACGCAGTGACCGTGGATTCAAACAAAGGGGAGGGAGCCAGCGTTTTTTTAACCATCTCCCCGTTCGAAAAATCTATTCAATAAATGGACCCCATATTGGGGACATAACAGGGATTAAACTGATGAGAATAGTACTACAGAAAATACCACTCATATCGGGTGTGACAGTAAATTGCACGGCGCAGACGCAGTGACCGTGGATTCAAACAAAGGGGAGGGAGCCAGCGTTTTTTTAACCATCTCCCCGTTCGAACAATTAATTCAATAAATGGACCCCAGATTGGGGACGTAACAGGGATTAAACTGATGAGAAGAGAACTACAGAAAATACCACTCATATCGGGTGTGACAGTAAATTGCACGGTGCAGACGCAGTGACTGTGGATTCAAACAAAGGGGAGGGAGCCAGCGTTTTTTTAACCATCTCCCCGTTCGAAAAATCAATTCAATTCACCTTTCGGGGACCCTTGGTGTTGTACGTGGCTGGGTGGAGGAAGAAACCTTCAATGACATCAACGGGACATGGCTAGCTTGGTATCCAACCTTGTGCAAATGGGGAGTTTGCGGTTGGGCAAATGGACTGTTTGCGGTGCATTAAAAGGGGAGTTTGGTCTGTCAATGTCTGTGAAGTGGGCGTAACCCTTACACTACCTGATCGATACAACATCATACCTGATCGTATACACACACTGGATGTTTTAAACCACGTTGTTCAAAAAAATTTGGGATTGTTAGGTGATTTATGCCCTTTATGGATTAAAACCCAACTCTGCGTCAACTATGTAATTTTCCATGGGAGTTTTGCCATGGATCCCCCTCCGGCATGCCACAGTCCAGGTGTTAGTCCCCTTGAAACAACTTTTCCATCACTACTGTGGCTAGAAAGAGTCCCTGGGGGATTTAAAATTCGCCTGCCTATTGAAGTCTATGGCGGTTCGCAAAACATTTGCAAAAATTCACGTTCGCCGTTCGCGAACGGAAAATTTTATGTTCGCGACATCTCTAGTGTTCAATAAGCCTGGTACAACTCTTGCCTGTTTTAAGGGAATTTAGATGCTCTCTAAACCTCTCAAACAAGGGGCGGATTGTTTTCCCTATGTAAAAGGCACCGCAATGGCAGGTGATCAAGTAGACGACATAGTTACTTCTGCAGGTGATAAATTGTGTGACTCGGTGTGAAGCCCCACCAAAAGCCAGATGTTTCCTTTGGTTGTTATAATTACAGAATGAGCAATTCCCACATTTGAAATTGCCCTCTGGTCTATTAGATGACAACCAATTGCTGGTCATTTTGTTCCTGAATCTACTCCTTACAATTTGATCTTTCTAGTGTGGCACTTTTTAAAGGCTATAAGTGGTCTATTGTTTGCAATACCTTCCAAACCTTCCTCATTTTTCAAAATGTCCCAATTACCGATGGCACGTTTGATGAGATTTGCTGCGGGACTGTATTTGAAAGTAAAAACGAATCTCTCCATTTCATTACGAACATTTCTTCTTTTCCTATACAATAACTCTTGTTGAGTGAAGGAACCTGCTTTCTTTCTGGCTGTGTCTACATCCCTCTCCTTGTATCCTCTATCAAGTAGTCTACCTTTTAGTTCCTCTGACTGTCTATTATATCCCTCTTCAGTGTTGTTTATACGTTTAAAGGGAACCTGTCATGTGGATATTTGATTATAATCTAACTAATTATATGCAATCATTAACTACTAAAAAGTGCCTTAGATATATTCACTTACTGGTGTGACAGATGGTTACCTCATAATATACACACAAAGATGCCACATGCCGCATGCTAATGAGCTGATTTGAGTCCAGCGTGATGTCAGCGAGTCCAGCGTTTTTTTTTTATTCACAGCTATAGCCACTCCCCTGCCCACCTTCTGCTGATTCATATGGAAAATAACTGTCAATCAGCAGCAGGTAGGCGGGGAGAGTCAGGAGCTCATAAATATTCAGGACTCATCATTATGAGCTGGAGCTTTTCAATACAAGATGTTGGCAGATTGACTGGGTCAATTAAAGAAAGTGACCCAGCATTTTGCTAAGAGAATCAGTCACTTATTTATGTTGCCCTTAGTTAGGACACCTTAAAACTGGTGACAGGTTCCCTTTAAGCCGCATAAATTGGCCATAGGGTATGGACTTCTTGACGCTGTCCGGGTGAAAACTTCTGTGATGCAAAAGGGAGTTTGTAGCTGTGGGCTTACGGTGGCCGCTAGTATGCATGCCATCCTCTCCAGCCTCTACATGTACATCTAAGAACTCCAGAGATTGACCCCCATAATTGAGGGTAAATCTCTTGTTCATGCTGTTGCTATTGTTCAAATAAGAAACAAAATCCCTACATTGCATCTCATTACCCGACCATATCATGAATACATTGTCGACATATATCAAGAACAACTGTATATATTGCAAGTATGGGTTGACCGTAGTGAAGACATGTCTATCCTCAAATACGGTAAAAACACATTTGCATACGTGCAAGATACAGGCGTAACCATAGCTGTTCCTACTCTCTGCCTATCCATTGGTTATCAAACATAAAAACATTGCTGGAGAGAATGAAGTTGAGTGCTTCTGTAATGAATTGGCAATATCTATGGTTTTTATCAGTATTGCCTAACTGATTGCTTAAACCCATATGTCATGTGGTATCCTGGTATAAAGGATACAATTTCTTTAGGACTTATTCAAATTAGTTAAATTAGCATATAGGTGATCAACACAAATACACAGGCCTGCACACAAAAGTATCTATGAGGGATAATAAATTTAGGTCCAAATCAGCATATATACGTGTTTACTACACCAGTACACAAGGTAGTGCACAACATCTAAAAAGGGCCCAAAAATGTCCAGGCTACGGAAGGGTTCCAAACGAAAGACCCAGAGACAGAATGTGGGTAGTAGCAGCACCAACTATCCTGCCAGAAGTAGCAGTAGTAGAAGTCTTAGTAGGCTGCAGTTGTCCCTGCTGGATTTGGGAAGGTGCAACATTATAGTTGAGAAGAAAGAGGATAAGATTGTGGATTGCATGGCTCATTCTCCTCTCACTTGCAACAGCATGATGTGGAGGTGACTTCAGAGTCTGACATCGTGCCCTGGAGCCAGGGGTCACTGCATTCATCCTGCTCCTACTCCTTGCAGCCCCAAAGAAGGCTTTCAGTGGAGTTTTTTCAGTCTTCACTGTCCCTTCCTAGTGTGACACCTTACTTTTTCCTAAGAAGCGGCAAGAAAATGCCAACACACCGTACGACAGATAGTCAAGAGAGTCTCCCTGTTGAATACTTGTGTGAGAGCCCTCATCACTTGGGATTCCCTGAAGAGGAGGTGACTAGTGACCACATGCATACCTGTGTTGATGGTGGTGGTAACAGTGGCACCTGTAGCCATAGCATTGGTGATGAGGGCATCGACAGTGGCAGTCGGGGCAGAACAGGGGAGGGGGGCCCAGGAGCCCACCATGATACGTATTTCACAGTCTGATAAAAGCAACAGGAAGGTTGAGGACACCGATTGTGTGCTGGATAGGACCTGGGAGCCAGATCTGAGTTTTGAGGAGGAGGCAACATCAGTGGAGAAGGGTGGTGGCAGCAACAAGAAAGTGCAGATGTCACGTCTGCTTTGGGTTCTGGTTATGCCACTAATGCTGTGGGTGGATTAGGCCCAAAACATGCAGGAGTTAAGCCCAGCTTGGCTACCTGTAGCTCTGTGTGAGCAACTCCTTTATGGTGCTTTTTCTCCACGAGGTGAGCACAAAAAACCACAGCGCTGTGCAAGATCGTCAGGATTAAAATAAGCCTTGGCCATACAAACACAATTATAGGCACTAGAGGTCTATTTCAGCACATGAGACGGCATCACCAGATCCTTTGGAAAAATACAACTGGCCAGCATTCCCAATCAGAACAAGTCAGTCCTTCTTCTCCTAGTCCTCTTTGTGCCAGCCAACCTGCATCCCCAAGGTAGTGAGCGAAAATGGTCACAACATCCTGGCTACTCTGAAACTGGGGGAAATAACACATGCTCCATGAATGACCTTTTAAAAAAATGGATGAATCGGATCCAAAACAAATCTCAACTGGCTCATTCAATTTCAATTGATAATAACCAAGCTTCAGGGAAGTTTTATAACATAACCCAACCATCCAAATTTAGAATATATCAAGCAATATTGCATTGCATAAGCTTATCTATTAATACTACAATGTCATTATTTTGAGGATATTATTATGATCTGAACACTTTTATACAAAAAAGTAGGGGGTTGTGATCTGGAAGGACCTTCTGATCTCCAGAATCATATCACACTACAATGGGGATACACCAAATTTCCATCCAATAAACCACAAAAAAAAGGTAATATACAGAATTGCATATAGAACTTACCAATCATCCAGTCCATTTCCTCTAAGTTGTCTCCATATAAGTCATGTTTGCTTCTTCCTCTGAACTCCTTAGTAGTATAATAAGGAGTGTGGATGTGAAGAAAAGACACAAAGAGAAGAAAAGGTCCATCTTTGTTCCTGAAACGTGATAGAAAATGTACAGTATATACTCAGTGGTTGGTAATTTGGTGGGAAAAATATATACTGTACAGCTTTTACATAATTTACAGGGATGCAAAGTTCAGAGAATATACATAGCTAGGGATAAGAGAAGCGAGCTTTGGATCCTAGATCCAAAGTCACTTCGCTCAAAACTTTGGTTTAATGCTGTACGGAGAACTGTCTGAGTACAGCATTAAAAAGTATGGTCTCTGACGAGGCAAAGTGAGTTATTCCCAAAGTCTTCAGAGATTTCGGTGAATAACGTCAGTATAAGTGTTTTAAACAGAAAAAACATTTTAAAAACTTGGATCCGGACTCGGCTTCAGTTCCAATTGTTACCTCAGAACCGAAGCCAAGTTCGGATCATCACTAATTACAGTCGTGGCCAAAAGTTTTGAGAATGACGCAAATATTAGTTTTCACAAAGTTTGCTGCTAAACTGCGTTTAGATCTTTGTTTCAGTTGTTTCTGTGATGTAGTGAAATATAATTACACGCACTTCATACGTTTCAAAAGCTTTTATCGACAATTACATGACATTTATGCAAAGAGTCAGTATTTGCAGTGTTGGCCCTTCTTTTTCAGGACCTCTGCAATTCGCCTGGGCATGCTCTCAATCATCTTCTGGGCCAATTCCTGACTGATAGCAACCCATTCTTTCATAATCACTTCTTGGAGTTTGTCAGAATTAGTGGGTTTTTGTTTGTCCACCCGCCTCTTGAGGATTGACCACAAGTTCTCAATGGGATTAAGATCTGGGGAGTTTCCAGGCCATGGACCCAAAATGTCAATGTTTTAGACCCCGAGCCACTTAGTTATCACTTTTGCCTTCTGGCACGGTGCTCCATCGTGCTGGAAAATGCATTGTTCTTCACCAAACTGTTGTTGGATTGTTGGAAGAAGTTGCTGTTGGAGGGTGTTTTGGTACCATTCTTTATTCATGGCTGTGTTTTGGGGCAAAATTGTGAGTGAGCCCACTCCCTTGGATGAGAAGCAACCCCACACATGAATGGTCTCACGATACTTTACTGTTGGCATGATACAGGACTGATGGTAGCGCTCACCTTTTCTTCTCCGGACAAGCCTTTTTCCAGATGCCCCAAACAATCGGAAAAAGGCTTCATCGGAGAATATGACTTTGCCCCAGTCCTCAGCAGTCCATTCACCAAACTTTCTGCAGAAGATCAATCTGTCCCTGGTGTTTTTTTTTTTGAGAGAAGTGGCTTCTTTGCTGCCCTTCTTGACACCAGGCCATCTTCCAAAAGTCTTCGCCTCACTGTGCGTGCAGATGCGCTCACACCTGCCTGTTGCCATTCCTGAGCAAGCTCTGCACTGGTGGCACTCCGATCCCGCAGCTGAATCCTCTTTAGGAGACGATCCTGGCGCTTGCTGGACTTTCTTGGACGCCCTGAAGCCTTCTTAACAAGAATTGAACCTCTTTCCTTGAAGTTCTTGATGATCCTATAAATTGATGATTGAGGTGCAATCTTAGTAGCCACAATATCCTTGCCTGTGAAGCCATTTTTATGCAACGCAATGATGGCTGCACGCATTTCTTTGCAGGTCACCATGGTTAACAATGGAAGAACAATGATTTCAAGCATCACCCTCCTTTTAACATGTCAAGTCTGCCATTTTAACCCAATCAGCCTGACATAATGATCTCCAGCCTTGTGCTCGTCAACATTCTCACCTGAGTTAACAAGACGATTACTGAAATGATCTCAGCAGGTCCTTTAATGACAGCAATGAAATGCAGTGGAAAGGTTTTTTTGGGATTAAGTTAATTTTCATGGCAAAGAAGGACTATGCAATTCATCTGATCACTCTTCATAACATTCTGGAGTATATGCAAATTGCTATTATAAAAACTTAAGCAGCAACTTTTCCAATTTCCAATATTTATGTCATTCTTAAAACTTTTGGCCACGACTGTATACCAATTTTATTGGTTTTGATTCATTTAATAATGGGGACGGATATATATTTATAATAAAATTGGCATTGGCCACAAAATATCTATATATTTATTTTTCTGGAAAAAATGTTATACAGGTTTGTGCACTGCAAAAATGATATAGGGGAACTGAATAGGGTTAAAGGGGCTTTCCAGTACTAAAATGAGAGCTGTCAGCAGTTTTGACCTTGCTAAATTGCTAAAAGCACTAGGTAGGGGATGGGGAGTGCAGTACACATATATATTTTGTGGAGTTTCCTCATTAGTAGTGAGAATATGAAGAACAACTGTAGCATCCAACCAGGAGACCGGTAGTGCTGTCACTCAGAGAGAGCACTTTATAATGAGTCTTCGCCCTGAGCACAGAGTGCAGAATCTGGCAGGGGGATGGGTTAATGAAACTTGTCCTGCAAAAAACAAGCCCTCATATGGCTATGTGAACAGGTAAAGTGCAATGTATGTTTTACCTGTTAATAAACGCCTTGGCCTCCTTAACTATTTGTCCAGCTTTTGTTTCCAGGTCCATCGGCTGTTCAACAATTTCAAAGTTCTTCATTAATATACAGTTCCAATATGGTAGTAATGCAAAGGCAATATACCAATACGTAAAGTACAATGTGCCTGACAGGGCACAGATCACAATAATTTTCCAGGGAATATTGATTAATTTCCATTTCTTGACAGCTATAAGTGTTAGCATTGTGATGAGGAATATCTGTGCATTTAACCATTCATTCCTTTGTTCTATGGCTAGCTCACTTGGCCTTGAGGCTTCACAGTCATTTATGAGTGAAAAAAGAGAACCATAAAAATAATCAAAGCCATGGTTTAATGGATGGTGGCAAAAATCATCCCTTGATTTGCAGTTTACCCCAAGATGCCATTTACCTGTTTAACATAAAAACAGACATTTGCATATTAATGGTAAATTACTTACAGATGAGTGCTGGTTTTACTCATGGGCTTTTTCACAACTTCTTTCACACAATACTCACTACTTGTAGTGCAGTGGCTGGGTTTGGGGTGGCCCCAACGCTATGCAGGGTCACACAGACACCGTTGAGGTGTCACCACATCTAGCTGCTCTCCGGAAGGGATAGTAAGGCATGGTGCATCCCAATGGGAAATAAGTCCAGAGAGTCAGGGTCTGCAGTAAACCAGGGTGCTTCTTTACTGGAGGGATTCAGGTGCAAAACAATGCAGGTGAGGCATAGGGCTGGCTTCTCCAGTCTCCTCCTGGGCAGAAGAAGGGTTTGATGCTGAGGAAAGGCCTGAGATAGCTGATAGCTGTCCCTCCCTCTCTTTTGAAGGCTGGCACCCTGGTTCAAGACTACAGTAGTTCTTTCATCGGAATTGTCCATTTATTTCCATTTATTTAATTAATTGGTTCAGAAGCTAATCGGTACAGTGGGTATAAATACTGAGGTCATTCCATTTACACGGACTCCGCCATATGATGTTTTGGTAGAATAAAGCTTCATTACTCAAGGTAGGTGTTTCCTCCCTAGACATCATGTGGTGCAGGGTCAGTATAAATGGAATAACCTCAGCATTTTTATCAACTGTACCGATTATCTTCTGACCAAATAGATGGGGGAAAAAATGGAAAAATTCAGATGAAAGAACTACAAGTAGTGAATAGTTTCTGAAAGAAGCCATAACAGGGGACTATATGGAACATGCTCAGGAACTGAGCCACCTCTATTCTTGGTGAGAGCTGGCTGTGTTATACAACTGGCACCAGTTTACAATATCTGAAATTGGAGGTAAATCTGATCCTGTTTGTTTAACCCTTTAGATGTGGCAGTCAATAGCAAATGCAGTATTTTAGCAGTTTGACAAAATGAGGGGCTTCCTCTGTCATCCTATTGAATTTCTTGGGATGGGATGGTGGAGTGCCAATTGTTTGTCATGGCAGCTAGGGGCCTAGTGAAGGCCTTCAAGTCTGCCATCTTTAGAGGGCTGTCCAACCTCCATCTTTCATAAGTTGGGAATAACCACAGTAAGTGCTGTAGGGGGAGATGGAGTTAAAGGGTTTGACTCATCTCAGACACTGATGGAATATCAATAGGATATGCCATCAATGTGAGACAGGTACACAACAGGCCTTCCTCCTGTCAATACCATGGTGCTGGCTTTGATATTTCTGGAAGTACCATAGAAGTTAATGGATAATGGAAAGATGGCTGTGCACGTGTGGTGCGCTCTCTATTTACCACTATAGTGCTTCTGAAAATATCCAACCGCACTTGCTCGACTATTTTCAAAGCTTCATTACCAGTGAATGGAGATCACTTGCGGTGTGCTCTTCTTTACTTTGGGATCCCCGTTCTGAAGATAGGTGAGCGTCCCACCTCTGGGACCTGCTCCTTTATGTCTCTAAGGGCATATCCTAGCGATATACCATCAAAGTCTGACATAGGCCAACTCCTTTAACCCCTTAAGGACTCAGCCCTATTTCACCTTAAGGACTTGGCCATTTTTTGCAAATCTGACCATTGTCACTATAAGTGCTGATAACTTTAAAACACTTTGACTTATCCAGGCCATTCTGAGAATGTTTTTTCATCACATATTGTACTTCATGACACTGGTAAAATGAAGTGAAAAAAAATCATTTTTATTTATAAAAAATACCAAATTTACAATTTTTTTAAAAAAAATAGCAAATTTCCAAGTTTCAATTTCTCTACTTCTATAATACATAGGAATTCCTCCAAAAATAGTTATTACTTTACATTCTCCATATGTCTACTTCATGTTTGGATCATTTTGGGAATGCCATTTTATTTTTTGGGGATGTTACAAGGCTTAGAAGTTTAGAAGCAAATCATGAAATTTTTCAGAAATTTTCAAAAACCCAATTTTTAGGGACCAGTTCAGGTCTGAAGTCACTTTGCGAGGCTTACATAATAGAAACTGTGGCGAAACCAACCTCGCCACTGGGTTTTGGAGAGGACTGGCTGCTGGCCTCTTGCCCCAGGATTATGGGCCATATACTAACTTTTAAACCCCTGAACCTATTCAAGTGAATTTTGGATAGGTTTGTCCCCAAGTTATACTGTTTAAATTAATGTAAGTTATATGTATGGCCAATGTAAACTCACAAAGTTGTAACAATTTATAATAAGTGTAACTTGTCAGCTTGGGAGGAAATGCTGGGTGTGTTTCTATTGTGCCATTGTCCCATTGTGTGTTTAAAGGGTGATGTCTGTCCTATTGTCTGCACATGTGTATTGGTGACTTCTCTTTGTCTTGAGAGATAATTGGATTGCTCCTCAGGTTGTCTCCGGGACAGAGAGGAGGGAACCATGATGCATTGTGGGGATATGTTGTATCTGTCCTATGTCACAGTCTTCATTCTGGTCCTCTGGGGGCGTGAAAGATTGGTTGCTGTAGTTACATTGTATGTGTTGTAAATTACTGATTGGTTGTATTTCAAACCCCTGTGGGCAGTACTATGTTTGTGGTTTATGAATAAAAGAGGCTGTACTTGAAGTACAGTCAGACCACTGCTTGACCCTCAACACGGAGCCTTGTCTCGTTATTGGGGGGATTCACTGTATGCTGTTAGAAGACCGATTGCCAGAAGTGTAAGCTGATCCCTGTTCGTCTGCTAACAACTATTCGTGAGGTTCCAGTTTGGAGTTCTATTTTGTATCCAGTTCGGGACATTGGTGTTCTGCAAGTAGCTGTGCCTGTCTCTCAGAAAGGGGCATATCGCCTAAACGGATTTTAACCCCTTGTCTGCTGAAACGGTCCGTTACAGAAACCACCCAAAAATGACCCCATTCTAGAAACTACACCCCTCAAGGTATTCAAAACAGATTTTAATAACTTTGTTAACCCTTTAGGTGTTCCACAAGAGTTATTGGCAAATGGAGAAACAATTTTAAAATTTCACTTTTTTGGCAGATTTTCCATTTTAATAATTTTTTTCCAGTTACAAAGCAAGGGTTAACAGCCAAACCAAACTCAATATTTATGGCCCTGATTATGTAGTTTACAGAAACACCCCATATGTGGTCTTAAAATGCTGTATGGGCACACGGCAGGGCGCAGAAGGAAAGGAATGCCATACGGTTTTTGGAAGGCAGATTTTGCTGGACTGTTTTTTTTTGACACCATGTCCCATTTGAAGCCCCCCTGATGCACCCCTAGAGTAGAAACTCCAAAAAAGTGACCCCATTTTGGAAACTACGGGATAGGGTGGCAGTATTGTTGGTACTAGTTTAGGGTACATATGATTTTTGGTTGCTCTATATTACACTTTTTGTGAGGCAAGGTAACAAGAAATAGGTGTTTTGGCACCGTTTTTATTTTTTGTTATTTACAACATTCATCTGACAGGTTAGATCATGGGATATTTTTATAGACCAGGTTGTCACGGATGCGGTGATACCTAATATGTATACTTTTTTTTATTTATGTAAGTTTTACACAATAACAGCTTTTTTAAAAAAAAAAAATGATGTTTTAGTGTCTCCATATTCTGAGCCACAGTTTTTTTTATTTTTTGGCCGATTGTCTCAGGTAGGGGATCATTTTTTGCGGTGACGGTTAGATTGGTACTATTTTGGTGGGCAAATTCCTTTTTGATCGCTTGCTGTTGTACTTTTTGTGATGTAAAGTGACAAAAAAAATGGTTTATTCAGCACAGTTTTTATTTTTTATTTTTTACGGTGTTCATCTGAGGGGTTAGGTCATGTGATATGTTTATAGAGCCGATCGATACGGACGCGGCGATTTCTAATATGTATTTCCCCCCCCCTATATTTTACCAATTTTTTTTAACTTTATTTGGGGAAAATTACGTTTTTGTTTATTTTTACTTGAAACTTTACATTTTTTGTGGGGAAAACTTTTTTTTTACCTTTTCTTCACTTTATTTTTTGTTCCACTTTGGGACCTGAACTTTTGGGGGTCTAATCCTTTACAATGCATTCCAATACTTCTGTTCCTATTAACCCCTGCCGCGTCGCAATCCAGTTTTAAAGTTATGACGTACCGGTACATCATGGGTCCTTAAGGACTCGGGAAACATGCCGTAACGGTACGTCATAAGTCCTTAAGGGGTTAAGGACATGGCCAACACTCTGCTGTTTCTGTTAGGGCTCATGCACACGTCCGTATGGCTTTTTCAGTGTTTTGCGGTCCGTTTTTTACGGATCCGTTGTTCTGTTTTTTGTTTCCGTTGTGGTTCAGTTTCCTTTCCGTTTTTCCATATGTCATATACAGTATACAGTAATTACATAGAAAAAATTGGGCTAGGCATAACATTTTCAATAGATGGCTCATCAAAAACGGAACGGATATGGAAGACATACGGATGCATTTCCGTATGTGTTCAGTTTTTTTTGCTGACCCATTGACTTGAATGGAGCCAAGCACTGTGATTTGCGGACAAGAATAGGACATGTTCTATCTTTTCACGGTACGGAAATACTGAAACGGAATGCAAACGGAGACACTTCAGTATTTTTTGGTGAACCGGCCAGTATACTGAACGCAAAATACTGTCGTGTGCATGAGCCCTAACTCCCATAGCAGTGATTGGCACAAACAACACAGCATAGCAAGCAATGCCGTTTCAAGTTGTATTGCAGTGTATTGTGAAAGTGATCAAGTGATTGCATGTTCAGGTCCCATAATGGAGACCACCCGTTCTCATTTCTTATATAAAAAAATTATAAAAACAAGTGGTATTGCTGAGTCTATTAAAGTCCAAACTATTAAAATATTAAGCTATTTATCCTGAATCATAAGTATGGTTAATAAAAAAAAAAAAACATGCAATGCCAGAAATGTTTCCCTAAATGCCTCCCTAAATAAAATAAAATAAAATAAAATAAAAAGGTGATAAAAATGATACCAATCAAAAAACCAAAACCGTGTTGGGAAGGGATTTATATGTCATTGATTAACATAGCAAAATACAATGCTACAAAATGTAGACAGCCAGAATAGGCAACAAAATCTACAGACAACCCATTTTCAATTTTGGCTTTGATCTGGATCTATAAATACCAAATCAGCTAATTCTCACCAATGATCCCTGTAGCATAGCCTTGGTCCTTTAAGATTTTGGCAAATGTTGTTTCATTTGTTGGAAGCCCTCCAGATGCAGCATTCCAGATAAGCACCCGTTTTTTAGCATGGCCACTCATACCTAGACAGATTCAAAATAGACCATGTAATAGGTAAGTCATTTATTGTTGTGCTTTTCGAGTTCAATACATACAATAATACTCCCAAAGTATACATGTTATGTGATTCATATTAACCTTGGTAACAGTATTTATGTTAGGTCTCATGCACACAGTAATGTCTGTATTACAGTCCGCAAATCAGGAATCCACAAAATACAGATACCTTGAGTGAACCAGTTGAGATTTGTTTTGGGTCCGGTTCACCAATTTTTTTTAAAAGTTTGGTTTAGACCCAAATCGGTTCAAGCTGATCCAAAGTTGCTCGAGTTCCCCTGAAAGTTCTTATATATCCCCCTCTAGGCTCCTAGAAAAACTTAATATCTCTTTTCTTTTTTTTATGATTTTTTAACCCTTCCCAAATTCTGGAATGCAATGACAGCAATAGTAAATGATGTCTGAGTGAGACTGACATACATAACTGTGGGTAAACGCTTGTTTGATGACGTTACATGCATCGTGTTTAAAAACACACGGCACTGGCACATATTATGCTTTTTCATGTTCCAAAGCTTCCAAAAATTGTCCCTTATCAAGGGCAGATGATGTTTATACACACATGGTATTATGGGATTAAAAACATAATATTAAAAAAGTGGTTTGGGGGACCAAGCGTCAAAAAGTTATCCCTTGACAGGGCCAGAATACCTGCCCATATGACACGCACAAGTGTTTATTGTCAGAAAAAAAAGTAGTGGCAGTAGGGTTTAACAGTGAGGAGCAGCAACAGCTGAGGCAGGGGCGGCTGCAGCAGCACTCATATGGTACATGTTGGCACTGCACTGCTTCCAGCTACTGAATGGTGCTGTAAGATGATAATTCAGAGGTGGAAGTGGAGGAGGCGGAGGAGGAGAAGGGGGGGTTGCAGCCACTAACGTAGGTGGCGGCGGAAACCCTGATGGAAGTAGGGCCCGCAATCCTTTGCGTCGGTAGCACCTGTGCCATCCCAGGGTACGACTCGCTCCCAGCCTCCACAACGTTCACCCAGTGTGCAGTCAGGGAAATGTAGCGTCCCTGGCCAAAAGCGTTTGTAATGTTGCTGCCACCACCACCTAATTAAAAATTACACTGAATGAATGTCACTGATATTTAGGATGCGCACACGTTATACAGGAGGTATAGCACAAGTAATGTCGCTGCCACCACCGCCTAATAAATTACACTGAATAAATGTCACTGATATTTAGGATGCGCACACATTATACAGGAGGTATAGCGCAAGTGATGTCGCTGCCACCACCACCTAATAAAAAATTACACTGAATGAATGTCACTGATATTTTGGATGCGCACACGTTATACAGGAGGTATAGCGCAAGTAATGTCGCTGCCACCACCACCTAATAAAAAATTACAGTAAATGAATGTCACTGATATTTAGGATGCACACACGTTATACAGAAGGTATAGCGCAAGTAACTTCGCTGCCGCCACCACCGCCTAATAAAAAATTACACTGAATGAATGTCACTGATATTTAGGATGCGCACACGTTATACAGGAGTTATAGCGCAAGTAATGTCGCTGCCACCACCGCCGCCTAATAAAAAATTACACTGAATGAATGTCACTGATATTTAGGATGCACACACATTATAAAGGGGATTTGGTGCTGGAAATGTCGCTTGTCACCACCGGCTAATAAAAAATTACACTGAATTAATGTCACTGATATTCAGGATGGGCAAACGTTATACTGGAGGTAATTTACCGTATTTATCGGCGTATAACACGCACAGTCGTATAACACGCACCTTCATTTTAAGAGGGAAATTTCAGGAAAAAAATTAAAATGACCTATGATTGATGATGAGCAGCGCTGGATCCTGTGTGATCCTTTGCAGGGATGGGGTCCTGTGTGTCTCTTAGATCCCATCCCCAAACAGTACCGTATTTCTTTGCCCCCCCTCCCCCAGCAGATTTATTTTGCCATTCTGGTCCCCTTTAAATCTGTGCACACTGCTGCACAGCATCTATGTAATGCACTAGCACTTTGTTAAAAAGTACCGTATCTACAGTACTTGCACATATTGGATCCAGCATGCTGGCACTATTGTATCACCAGTTTTTGCACATATGGGAATTAGCATGTTAGCACTTTGTATAATTATTTACTTCACTACTTTACTTGTACCTGACGGGTACAAGTTCTCCTGCCTCAGACAGCAAACTCTCGCGAGTCTGCAAACTCTCGCAGTGCAGAGCGTTACCGTGGTTACGCTCCGACGGCCGCGAGAATTAGACGTGAGGAAGGCGCGGGTTGCCTGGGCTTGCCGTTGCCTACTGATTGCCGTTACTCACACTCCACACGCTGCTACTGATCCACTCGCTGCTGTGCGGTATGTACATTATATCGGCGGTGTATATGGTGTATACGGTACTTGTTAATACTGTAAAAACATGGCTTCTTAACATTATATCGGCGTATAACACGCATACATCATTTGCCCCCTATTTTCAGGGGGAAAAAGTGCGTGTTATACGCCAATAAATACGGTAAATGTCCGCTGTGGACACCGTCTCCAGAAAAAGTACACTGGATGTCACAGATATTTTTAGGCTGTGTACACGTTACACAGGAGATATAGCGCAGATAATGTCGCTGTCACCAGCGGCAAAAAAAAATTACACTGAATGTCACTGATATTTCGGATACGCAAACGTTATACAGGAGATGTAGCGCAGCTAATGTCCCCTGTCCGCATCGGACACCGTCTACGGAAAAAGTACACTGGATGTCACAGATATATTTTAGATGCGCGCACTTTACACTGGAGATGTGGTGCAGCTAATGTCGCTGCCTGCAGCGGCCTAACTATTGCACGCTTTTTAGCGCAGGATGCGCTAAAAATAGATATTACCGTCACACACAATAGTCCTTAAAAGGACTTTTGGGTCTGTAAAGTTTTAGCTATTTAGCGCAGTTTGCGCTAAAAATTGATATTGCTGCTGCCACACACAATAGTCCTTAAAAGGACTTTTGGGTCTATAAAGTTTTAGCAATTTAGCGCAAGTTGCGCTAAAAATATATACTGCTGCTGCCACATACAATAGTTCTTAAAAGGACTTTTGGGTCTCTGAAAAGTTTTTCTAATAAAAATATTCCTATATCACTCCCTACACTGTCTGTCCCTTCCTCAGCACAGCTCTCCCAGACTAAGTATCACGACCGGCGTGCCGATGACATACGTGACGCAAAGGGAGGGAAAAGGAAGGCCCTGTCCAAGGGAGAGACAAAGATGGTGACCCCTAACTCACCTTGAGGCTGGCACCTGATTGCCCTGACGTCCCTAGACGGGTTTCTCACCCGTACGCCGATCACGTGCCTAAACCCTGGCTTTCCCTAAGATGAGCCCTACGTAGTTAATAGGGCGGTGGGAACACTAGCCCGCACCACTAACACTAAAGGCAAACACTAGGGAGAGGACAGACAATACTGACAAAACAAATAGTCCCAGGTGGGCGACAACAAACAACCAACAGGGATCCGGAGGGTAATGCTCTGGTGCGACAACCAGGGATAACAGCAACTCAGCTCCAGTGGGTCAGTATAGAAGTCCAGGCAGGAAGCTCTATATCTGGCAACCAGAGAAGTGGGAGAGGGGAATATAAGGAGGTTGGGAGTGCCAGACAAGAAACAGCTAAGGAGAAGAAGCTACGGATCCCTGAGTGAGACAAAAAGGATTGCAAGGCAACCACAGAAAGCTACCATTAAGTAACAGCGCTATCTTTAGACATAGAGCGCGCAGCCACCCGCTGCGACTTCCTGACCCCGGGTATAATGGAGTCAGACGTGGCTCTTGACACCCTCGTGACAGTACCCCCCTTTCCACGAGGGGCCTCCGGACACTCAGGACCAGGTCTCTCAGGATGAGAGGCAGGAAAAGCCCGAACTAACCTGTCGGCGTTTACCTCTGACGCTGGAACCCACATTCTTTCTTCGGGACCGCAACCCCTCCAATGCACCAGATATTGAAGAGAGCGGCGGACCCGACGAGAATCAACAATTTTGGATATTTGAAACTCTAGATTACCATCAACAATAACAGGAGGGGGTGGCAGTGGTGACGGTTCTAGAGGTGAAACATACTTTTTGAGTAACGAATTATGGAAGACGTTATGGATTTTAAAAGTTTGAGGTAGCTCCTGGCGAAAAGCCACGGGGTTAAAGATGGTTACTATTTTGTAAGGACCAATGAACCTTGGACCCAGTTTCCAAGAGGGAACCTTTAACTTAATATTCCTAGTAGATAACCACACATAGTCATTCACTCCTAGGTCTGGACTGGTTTCTTATCAGCCATGCATTTATATTTACCTCCCAGTTAGCTTGCACTTTCTGCCATACAGATGAAAGAGATGACGAAAACCGTTCCTCTTTGGGAACCCCAGAAGACCCCCCTCTTTGAAAGTACAGAATTGGGGATGAAAACCATATGCACCAAGAAATGGTGACTTGCCAGTGGATTCCTGACGGCGATTATTTATAGCAAACTCGGCTAACGGTAAATATGAGGACCACACCTCTTGGTTTTCAGACACAAAACACCTTAGGTATGTCTCAAGGTTTTGGTTGGTACGCTCAGTCTGTCCATTCGACAGAGGATGGAAAGCTGAGGAGAAGGACAAGTGTACCCCCAAACGGGAACAAAAAGCTTTCCAAAACTTAGAAATAAACTGGGTTCCCCGATCCGAAACAACATCGGAAGGGACCCCGTGAAGCTTCACGATTTCACTGATGAGTACCTGAGCAAGAGTCTTAGCATTAGGTAGTGCGGGTAACGCAATAAAGTGTACCATTTTGCTAAACCTGTCCACTACTACCAAGATAACTGTTTTACCCGCAGACAAAGGTAAGTCAGTGATGAAATCCATTGACAGATGTGTCCATGGCCTATTGGGAATGACAAGTGGCCATAAAGACCCTGCAGGACGTGTATGAGAGACTTTAGCTCGTGCACAAGTAGAACAAGTAGACACAAAATCCCTTACATCCTGACGCAACCTTGGCCACCAAAAACGACGAGACAATAGCTCCAAGGTTGCTTTACTACCCGGGTGCCCAGCAAGTGCCAAATTATGATGTTCCTTTAATAATTCGAGACGCAGGTTTAACGGTACAAACAATTTCTCTGAGGGACAAGAGACCGGGGCGTCCCCCTGGGCCTCTAACACCTTCCCCTCCAGAACAGAGTGTACAGCAGAGACAACCATTCCTCTTTGTAGAATGGGTACCGGATCACCTACATTACCCCCTCCAGGGAAACTACGAGATAATGCGTCTGCCTTGGTATTTTTTGTCCCAGGACGATAGGTTATGAAAAAGTTAAACCTGGCAAAAAATAGCCTAGCTTGTCTAGGGGTGAGACGCTTAGCTGATTCGAGGTACAGAAGGTTTTTGTGGTCCGTAATCACAGTGACGGGGTGGATTGCCCCCTCTAAAAAGTGACGCCATTCTTCAAATGCTAGTTTAATAGCTAATAGTTCCCTATTGCCAATATCATAGTTCTTCTCCGCTGCAGATAGTTTTTTTGAAAAGAAAGCGCAAGGATACCATTTGCCAGGGGACGGACCCTGAGACAGTACAGCCCCCACTCCCACCTCTGATGCATCTACTTCAACAATAAAAGGCTGGGAGAGATTAGGTTGGATTAGTACCGGTGCCGAGGTAAACCTCTCTTTTAGAGAGGAAAATGCAATTTTTGCGGCGTCAGACCATATAGAAAAATCAGTCCCCTTCCTAGTCATGTCAGTAAGGGGTTTGACAATCACAGAATAGTTTTTAATGAATTTTCTATAGAAATTAGCGAAACCCAAAAAACGTTGCAGTGCTTTAAGGTTCTCAGGAAGATCCCAATCTAGAATTGCCTGGACTTTCCTAGGATCCATTCGGAAACCTGAAGCAGATAATAGATATCCCAGGAACTGTATTTCCTGAACGGCGAAAACACACTTCTCAATTTTCGCATATAATTTATTCGTCCGTAGGACCTGCAGTACCTGTCTGACATGTACCTCGTGTGTCTTCAGATCAGACGAGTAAATTAAAATATCATCTAGGTATATCACCACAAACCTGCCGATAAGATGACTAAAAATATCATTAACGAAATGTTGGAAGACAGCGGGTGCATTGGTCAGACCGAAAGGCATGACTAGATTTTCATAATGCCCCTCCGGGGTGTTAAAGGCTGTCTTCCACTCATCCCCTTCCTTGATACAAATCAGATTGTAGGCCCCCCTAAGATCAAGTTTGGAGAACCACTTAGCACCCGCAATCTGATTAAACAGGTCAGGAATGAGAGGAAGAAGGTATGGGTCTCGGATGGTTATCCGGTTTAGTTCGCGGAAATCTAGGCAAGGACGCAGGCCCCCATCTTTCTTTTTAACAAAGAAAAACCCTGCAGCCACGGGTGATGAAGAGGGTCTGATGTGTCTCTTAGCCAAGCTCTCGGAGATATAATCTTTCATGGCTTGTCTCTCTGGACCCGAAAGATTAAATAACCTGGTCTTGGGTAATTTCGCACTGAGAATCAGGTTAACCGGGCAATCATAAGGACGGTGAGGTGTTAACTTCTGACACCCCTTTTCAGAGAAAATGTCCTCTAAGTCCGAAACAAAATTAGGTAGAGTAGCTATGGAGGCGACTAAGCAATTGCTATTTAAGCTATTTTCTCTGCAATGCTCACTCCACTCCAATATCTCCCTGGCCTGCCAATCCACCACTGGATTGTGCGCTACCAACCAGGGAAGACCCAATACCACAGGAGTGGGAAGGCCCTCCAGAACATAACATGAAAGATACTCGTTATGGTGGTCCCCTACCCGAAGGTGTGAGTTATGGACAATATGAGTAAGGTTTCTCTGAGACAGAGGAGCAGAGTCGATAGCGAAAATGGGAATAGGTCTCTGTAGCATACAGAAAGACAAACCCATAGTCTGGGCAAACTGGGCATCTATCAAATTTACTCCTGCTCCACTGTCAAGGAAGAAAGAAATAGTCTCCGTCTTAACACCAAAAACAACAACCGCTGGCAACACAAATTGAGATGTTCGTATGGAGGAAACGTATACCCCCCGGCTGACATCCTCCACACAGCCTGGGGTTAGTAGTTTTCCGACAGTCTTTTGTTTTTGAGTATGGAAGGACAGACATTAATGAAATGACCCCTCCCCCCACAGAAAAAACAAACCCCACGCCTACGGCGAGCCTCAGGAGGACTGACCTGACGAGTAGTTCCTCCTAGCTGCATAGGCTTGTCTAGGTCCGTACAGACTAGCTGCTGCTTGGAAGGGGTTACTAATTGCTCAGGATCTTTCAATCTGTCCCTAAGACGTCTATCTATTCTGATAGTAAGGGACATAACAGCATCAAGGAAAAACGGGGTCTCATACAGCGCAAGCGCATCCTTAACCCTTTCAGATAACCCAGAGCAAAACTGACTCCTGAGAGCCAGATCTTTCCACTGGGTATCTGTAGCCCACCTACGGAACTCTGAGCAATTCTCCTCTGCTGGCCGATCTCCCTGTAGGAGTCTCTGTAATTTCAACTCAGCCAGGGCGACTCGTCAGGGTCATCATATATGAGACCCAAAGCCCCAAAAAATTCCTCCACAGACCGGAGAGCCGGAGAATCAGTGGGTAAAGAGAACGCCCAGGATTGCGGATCCCCCCTGAAGCAGGGAAATAACAATCCCCACCTGCTGTTCTTCATTACCAGAGGATTAGGGGAGCAGCCTAAAATATAACTTACAGGCCTCACAGAACGTCACAAATTTGTCCCTTCCCCCAGAAAATCTGTCAGGAAGAACAACCTTGGGTTCCGGAGCAACCTGGTTACCCATAGCAACTGCAGGACCTGCGGTCTGCTGCAATTGCTGCTGTTGCTGGAGGACCGACGCCTTCAATCCTGCCACCTCCAAAGACAGGCCTTGAAGTTGCTTTGTCAAAGCGGCAATAGGATCCATGCTGGATTCTAAATAGGCAGAAGAGCAAAAAAATAAAAATAAGGGCCAGATATAATATCACGACCGGCGTGCCGATCACATACGTGACGCAAAGGGAGGGAAAAGGAAGGCCCTGTCCAAGGGAGAGGGAAAGATGGTGACCCCTAACTCACCTTGAGGCTGGCACCTGATTGCCCTGGCTTTCCCTAAGATGAGCCCTACGTAGTGAATAGGGCGGTGGGAACACTAGTCTGCACCACTAACACTAAAGGGAAACACTAGGGAGAGGACAGACAATACTGACAAAACAAATAGTCCCAGGTGGGCGACAACAAACAACCAACAGGGATCCGGAGGGTAATGCTCTGGTACGACAACCAGAGATAACAGCAACTCAGCTCCAGTGGGTCAGTATAGAAGTCCAGGCAGGAAGCTCTATATCTGGCAACCAGAGAAGTGGGAGAGAGTAATATAAGGAGGTTGGGAGTGCCAGATAAGAAACAGCTGAGGAGAAGAAGCTACGGATCCCTGAGTGAGACAAAAAGGATTGCATGGCAAACACAGAAAGCTACCATTAAGTAACAGCGCTATCTTTAGACATAGAGCGTGCAGCCACCCGCTGCGACTTCCTGACCCCAGGTATAACGGAGTCAGACGTGGCTCTTGACACCCTCGTGACACTAAGACTGAGCCGAACTCGGGTCATCGGGTGCTATATAGCACCCGATGACACGTTCCGGTCAGCCAATCTTGTAATGCCAGTAACCAACATGGCTACGGCATTACAGTGAGAGTAGTACTTACTGTACCTACACATTTATTGGCTGCGTAGCAGCCAAGAAACGTGCGGGGAGGAGACTCAAGCATTGCGCTCAAGCACATGCGGTATTCGGCCGAATACCCCCATGTGCCAAGCATGCTCGATCAACACTACTATCCAGTAATCAACTACATAAGCAAGTGAGCATACAGGTCACCATTCTAGCCAGTGTGCCCGAGGAGCTAGTTATTTCCAACTCTGTCCCCCACTGAGACGATTGGTTGTGTTGTCTGGTGCCATCCTCATCATTGTCCTCTTGCTCCTCATCCTCATTTTGATCATTCTCCTCCTCCATGGCAGGTTCCCTTTGTGTGTCATCAACAGCTATAGGGCGGACAGCAAGATGTATCAGCTGTTCTTCTTCCGCTGTGGTCCCCTGCTGCATGAGAGTCTGTGTCTGTTCTAAGATAAATATGAGAGGGATGACATTGTGCATGTCACAGTTGTTGCTGCTGACAAACTTTGTGGTCTCTTCAAAGGGCTTGAGGACCCGACAGGCATCTTTGATGAGCTACCACAGCCTGACCTGGAAGCAACACATGCTTACTGCTGCTGAGGCTGTCTGCTGCATGACAAAAAAAATTGTTCACAGCTTTCCGCTGCTCGTACAGCTGCTCGAGCATGTACAATGTCAAATTCCAGCGAGTTGGCATGTAGCGATTTAAGAGGTGTAGTGGCAGGCCGTTCTGTTGCTGCAGGTCCAGGAGAGCGTTCTTCGCCACAAAAGTGTGGTTGAAGTGCTTGGACAGCCTCCTGGACTTTGCCAGCACCTTGCACAAGCCAGTGTACGTGTTTAGAAAGTTCTGCACCACTAGGTTGATGACATGTGTCATGCAGGGAGCATGTGTTATTTCTCCCAGATTCAGGGCAGTCACGATGTTGCTCCCATTGTAGTTGACCACCTTGCTCATTTGGAGTAAGTGGAGTGACAGCCAGCAGGAGTTTTGCTGCTTCATGTACTTGAGCAACTGCTTGCTGTTGTGGCTACTCTCTCCCAGGTCGATCAGCTCCAACAAAGGGTGGCAATGCTTGACCTGACACATGAGATAGGAAGGAGGGGTAGTGCGAGCAACCCTCTGCCCTGCTGCTTTTGGAGACAGGAACATATCCATAGAGGAGGTGGTGGATAAGCGACTGGTGGTGGAGCCAGGCTGACACAATTGTGCCGGGGTCAAAAGGACCTGGCCTGGTTGCCGTGGTGCTGCCTCACTGCTTCCAGAAAAAAACTGTGACTCAGTGGGCCATGAAAGATATGTACTGTCACCTCCAATTATAGCTGCTTCAGTTATACAAAAGTGTTATGTATTAGATTTCGTGCTGATAATAGCTGCAGTCCCTTTGTAGAAGCTGCTTCAGTTGTCCACAGTGGCATGAACCTTGCTGGACAGCGAGAATTGCAAAGAGTGCCCATGTTGTCCATCACATGAGACTACAAGGCAGGGATAGCTTTTTGGGAGATATAATTTGGGCTAGGCTGAGCGCACACCATTAACTCCCTAAAGAAAGCAGACTGGAATAAATCGTATGGCAGTAACTGCACCACCAGTAATTTGGCCAGATGGGAGCTTGCACACCATTGGATGGATTGCTGGGCACGTAGATGTTTCCTGGCTAAGCATTCTATTATCAATGGCTGATGATGGAGCAGAGGAGTAGTCTGAGTGGGAGAAGTGGAAAGAGATGATGACGATGTGAAAAACGCCGTTCTGCTCATGGCTGCAGCCTGGCTGCCACAAAAGGGACCAGGAGAAATCGGGAACTCCTGCTGCGGTGGCTGGCTGCCATCTGTGTTTGCTCACAGTATGTGAAATGACCAGAAACGGGGTACGCTGACGCCTCTTTAATGCAGTGGCCGGGTCAGCTGGATAATAGTCTGCATTTGTTCATGACGCCAATTGCAGCGTGTGCAGGGTACTATCCCAGGGCCATTCCAAGGTGTAATGGCCTATAATGTCTCTATAGGGTGGTGATAATTGAGTCATGCTTTCTCCTACCTGGGACGGCTGGACTCCTGGCTCACTTGCAATAAATTTTAGTGTAGTGATAGTAGGAGTAATAGAGGAATTTTGCAGCAGAAATTATGTCCAGACGTTTAGATGAAGTTCAAACGTTTCTTTACTGAAGATAACTTGTATCCAAGCAATATACAGCTTTGGTCTCTGGTCCCAGCAGGTTTTAGCAATGGTTGGCAGGAACTGAATGTTTCTGCTTTAAACTTGGAGCTTGCAGGATAAGTCGCCTGCTTGGTAGCTCTCTAATTATGACAGGAATTAATTTTCTGCACTTTTCTGTAACTTCTGCTGTATGGGGACAGACTAGCTGAGGAGGAATGGCTTCTCCTAGGTCTCTGGACTTCTCTCAGATGGTTTCTCAGGGGATGCTTTCTTCCTGGAACTCTGGAGGTTGTCTGTAGTTTTCTGCTTCTTCATCCAGCTGAGGCTGAAGGAGCTCACACTGGGAATATGATCAGGTCTCAGCCAAGACAAGATCCTTGCTGTCTTCCCTATGCAGGGAATCTCCTACACACACCCTACCCCTAGCAGGGGGTGGGCTACACTAACTCTAACTTCCTTCTCCACCCATGCTGCAGGATGTGGGAAAGGTCCACAACTCCACAGAGGGGGTGCTAAGCTAGAATAATCCATTGCAGCCTAGATACACTAAACTGGGACTAGTACCTTGCCAATGGAGTTGCTGCCACCTGCTGGTGAACCTGGAGAATTATAGGAACAATTGTGTTTAGCATGGTTTTAGATGCACATTTGTGAAGACATAATATAAATTACATCAGATGACAATATACAGGCTTTTAGAAGATAGTAGCAGGGTAGAGGCGTGTAGTAACACAACTCTGGGGTGTTACATTCCCCCTTACTTTTAGTTAAGCCGCCCTCGGCTTATGCTTAGGGTGAGAGGAATAAGCTCTGGGGTACCCAATTAAATACAAAGTGCTGCATGAGAAACACATAAAGACATACAAAGACAAACATATAACGGCTACCCCAAGGTTCCTGCCCGCATGAGTAGGGTGTCCTATTAACAGTTTCCCTCTCGGTATAACCAGTGAACCAAAGGTCTGCACTAAGCAATCACTACTGACTAACTTTGAAGTGTTTTGAGCTCCGAAAACACCAAAGGAAGCATGGGGGTGTCTTTACTCTGTAATCCCACCATTTTGTAATGAAATGCCAGCAAATAGAAGGGTGCCTTTATCCTGAATTCCCTTCCCTGCACCAAATTCTAAATATAAGGCTTATAGCACGATCACTATGGTGACTAAGGGTAGCAAAATGGCTCTAAGGTGGAGGCGCCATACCTTAGGCAAAGGCACAGAAGGGGGAGGTATCAGCTTCTCTAAACGGTTCTGGCAGTCACAGGAGGAGGGTATAATAATCCCATGGAACTCCTGGAAGACAGCCAAGGATGGGGATTTAGTAGTCCCATTACAAGTCCTGGCACATATAACAAACAGGAAGGAGTGGTATATGACTCCCCTAGCCATTCCCGAAGCAGCGGGGTTACCCTTGTAGTTTCTGGACCTGCCTGGGACTTACCACTTGTCCTACCTGGGTACCCGGGATATATGACACCAGATGTAGGCCATTAGTATTAAGCATCCAAAGAGGCAGTCCGTATAAAGATTACAGAGCTGTACATCAAGGCACACAGAAGCAAGGTGCTACTGATCTGGCTAAAGGCAAAAGTTAAGTGCAATATCACAAAAAGTGCATAATTTCACATTGCGGCACCTATAAAAGAATACACACAATGGGCATAAGTGCTTTAATGTTGCTCAACCTGTAAACTTGAGTGCAAAAATATAACAATAGAGATCACAAAGAGCTCAGGTACACGTTTGAGTCCTTTCTTTGGGTGATGGCTTGTAACTTGCATAACCTGTTAACATGTTGGGAAAAACAGTTCAAAAACATTATGCATTTATTAGTGCAATCAATATTCAATAATACGCTCAAATATGACTTGGGTCCTTTTTCTTTAAAGTGCTTTAAAAGTTGGAATCCTCTGGAAACACACAAAAGTCACTTGTATTCCGAAGGGAAACAATACAGTTAATTGTAATCCAATAGGAGGTATATTTGTAGTCCAAGGAACAGTATAAAACAGTAGATAAAAGCACATAAAATAGCAGCAAAAATGAGAACCATAGTCCCATGAGGGTCTCAAATAACCTGAGAAAGAGGGTAAAACAATGTGCAAACTTGGTACAAACTGGGATGTAAAAGGTTAACGTAGTTGGGGGGAGTCCTCACAAGAGTGGCCATCCAGCTGAGGCTGTAACTAGACGGCAACGGAGAAAACAAAACTGGCCAACAGTCTCTCAGTCTTCAGGATCAGTCCATACAGAGGCTCCCATAAGTTCTTTATTTTAAGTTGAAAAGGACATTTAGAGAAGGACTTGCAGGTCCTCCTCACTACTTGAGCTACTATAGCTCATTAGGGGGCGCTCCTGCCTTTGGTAGCTCAACTTGGCGGCTGTAGTGGTGCGCCACTGCCCTCTAGTGGTGTTCTTTGGATTTGGCTGAGCAGTCAGCCTGGTGAATGCTGCAGTGACCTACTGCAAGCCGGAATCCCTTGCCGGTGCAGAGGTGGGCAAAACCTCCGGCTGGAGAGGCTCTGGAAGACAAACTGGGGGTGCCTGTGGGAGCTTCCATGGCAAAACGTAAGGTTGCACCCTGGGATTAAATGTTAGGACAGAGTTGTTAATCTGGCCCACCCGTAGTGTTGGGGGTGCTGCCAGGTCAGGGATGAGGGGCTCTGGCTCAGGTTGTGCCCAATTCCAAAAACGCAGCTGACCATTCGGGGTCTCCTGAAAGCATCGGACCCTCCCTGCAGAGCCTGGGTCTTCCTGCCAGGTCTCTGGGGTAGAAGCAGGGGTTAATGGCTTGGCCAAAAGGGTCACTCCTGCGGCAAAGGGGCCTTGTACAGACCGCATTGGGGTATATTCCACCTGATCCCCCAACATATAAGTTGTGCCGGGCCTGCGGCAGGTAGGTCCACTTGACAGAGCGGCAGCCCACGAATACTTTGGCTCCTGAGTAATTATCTTGGAGGAAGCCGACTCCCCTCTCTACAGAGAACTGTTACGGTGCGCCAGGCGAGTTTTGGATCGCCGGGCTGGGGGTCATCCAGGACTTGTTTCACCCATTCCTCAACTGCTGTCTTGTACTCCCACTGGCTTTGGGCATAAGCATGACAGGTGATTTCAAATGGGACCTCAGGATTGAGGTGACTCGGTTTAGGTTTGGTCTTGCTGGGCGGGGGAGTGGAAACTCCTGCAGCCTCCCCCGCACGAGCGGGCGTGCGAAGCGGGGCCTCTCTGGGCCTAGTAGGTGAGTCGGGTACCACCGGGCGCAGTGCAGGGGCAGCTACGGGTTGGACCGGGGCCTCAGGGAGTGGGACTGCTACTACCTGATGTCGCGGCCGGGCGGCCGGTTCCGGTGCCTCCTGCTGGTCATCTTCGGCGGTCAGGGCTGTCTTCGGAGCGGCGGTCAACTCCTCCGAAGACTTGTTCCTGGGCCGAGATGTTGGTCGCTGGTGATGACGATGGAGCACTTGACGGTGTAGGCGCTCCCAGTGCCTGGACAACTTGACAGGTGGGATCTTCCGCAGGAGCGAGCTTGGCTGTGGAGGCCATCTTGACGGACGGCTGGGCTGCTGGTTTGGCAGCCACGGAGGGATCCACTGCCTCGGGGATCATGACAAGCATTGAGGGGCTGCTCTTCTGTATCAATTGAGAGACCCGGATCACCGGTGGGTGCTTTTCAAATACTGGTTCGCCTTTAACGGTCATTTCTTCCCAGTGTCGTTTTGGCAGACGTGCCATCTTCCTCTGATCCTCAGACATGCTGGGCGCAGGAAGTGAGGGTGGAGCCCATGGGGAGGAGACTTCACTCCCCTGGCTCATATTGCAAAATACTTGGTGGGCAGGCTTTAGTTTTCCCGCTCCTAGGAGGGCATAGTCATCATTTTCACGCTCCTAACCACTGGAGTGCTGGTGCACACATTTTAGCGCTTTCTGGCACCGCAATAAAGGCAATAAAGTCCATTTTTGGGGTTTTAACACAGTTCTTAGGCCTTGTAGTAATAGGCACACAATTCGATCCTGTTGTAGCAGTGATAGGCACACAATCCGATCCTGTTCGTGGGACGCCAAAAATGCAATGACCAGGAACGGGGTACGCTGATGCCACTTTAATGCAGTGGCCGGGTCAGGTGGATAATAGACTGTATTTGATTGTGACGCCAATTGCAGCGTGCGCAGGGTACTATCCCAGGGCCTTTCCAAGGTGTTATAACGCACATCCCAGATTAGGAATGCCAGAGTGGTGTAATGCAATAAATTTGAGTGTAGTGATAGTAGGAGTAATAGAGGAATTTTTCAGCAGAAATGATGTCCAGACCTTTATATGAAGTTCAAACGTTTCTTTACTGAAGATAACTTGTATCCAAGCAATATACAGCTTTGGTCTCTGGTCCCAGCAGCTTTTAGCAATGGTTGGCAGGAACTGAATGTTTCTGCTTTAAAGGGATTCTGTCACCTCCCCTAACCCAAAATCGGATTTTAAAGCAGTCATGCAGCACAGCTTACCTTGAATCGGCTGTGCTCTTCTATCTTGTAATCCGTCCAGTAGTTTATGATAAAAACGACTTTTATGATTATGCTAATTAGCCCTGAAGGTGCCCAGAGGGGCGTTTTATTCCTCTTAGTGTGCCCAGTAATGCCCCTCTTACAGTGCCCAGAACGCCTTCCTTCCGACTGCCTAACCGCCCACAGCCTCTAATCCCTCTCCTCCCCCTCCCTCACGGCCGAGTGAACTCTCGCGCAGGCGCAGTACCCACTGAGGGCTGCGCCACTGCGATCTGCAGGAGACTGAGGGCAGGAGCTTCATCCTCGTCACTGGGCATGCGCCGAGCCCAGTGACGTCCGATGCTCGCTCTTCCCTCAGTCTCCAGCAAATCGCACAGGCGCAGCCCTCAGTGGGTACTGCGCCTGCGCGAGAGTTCACTCGGCCGTGAGGGAGGGGGAGGAGAGGGATGAGAGGCTGTGGGCGGTTAGGCAGTCAGAAGGAAGGCGTTCTGGGCACTGTAAGAGGGGCGTTACTGGGCACACTAAGAGGAATAAAACGCCCCTCTGGGCACCTTCAGGGCTAATTAGCATAATGTCACGGATGGTGTACAGGAAACAAGACAATACCATATAAACAATGTCTCTCTGGATCCACAACTAAGGAACAAAGGGAGACCCCTGCAATAGAGCTGCCGCTCTCCCTCACTGCTCAGCCTATGCGAACACCCCAAAGGTGGATGGCCGCATATCCACGTTCCTCGGCTATCTATTACCTGAAGACCCTACAATAGTGAAGGGACACGACCACCGGCTCCCTACACTGACACGGAGGGAGTCAGGGTCACCTGGATCCAGAAAAGACAAAAACATAAATACATAAACAGCACTTATCTGCAGAGGACTGAGGACTGGGAACAGCATGCACACACACTCCAGGAAGTTGTATCAGCCGCACACTACTGCATTATGGGGAGGAACTTAAAGGGTAGCGATCAGTCTGACTGCATGATAGCTGAGATAGACTAACGAGATGAGAAACTAAACCAAAACAAAGAAATTCAAGGAGGAGGATCTGAGAAGCTCCTGTGAGCGCTTCTCAGCTGTCTGGCTGTGACATCTGCTGCCTGTGTGTTATTTGAACTGTTGCTTTTGGACTTGACTTCGGCTATACCTAGACCTCTCTCTCACTGCTTAGCGATTCTGTACCTTCTTCCTGTCCGGTATTGACCCTTGGCTTGTTATTGCTTCCTCCTTCTGCTTTGTGATTTTGTTTGTATTGATCTCCTGGTTTGACTGTTTCTGGCACGACATCCCTTGGCGTTTGTTTGTCTGTCCTGTGTGTAAACAGGTACCTGCGGTTTCGCAGGAACGTCGACCAGTTGACTTGTTCTGCAAGTAGGCAGGGTCAGTGGGCTGGGTTCAATTTAGGGCTCACTGTGTGAGTGCGTGTCCCTGCCTACGGTCATGACAGTATAACTGGCCTTAAAAGTTTTTCCCTCCACCACAGGGGTGATGGTGCTATGGATCCCATGCTAGCCCTAGCCAACAAGATGGAGGGTGTTGTCCAGCTAGTCCAAGACTTAGCGTAGAGTGTTTATCACCAGGAGTCTTAGTCCCCTACCCTTCCTGCTCCTATGTCAGTTGAACCTAAGATTCAGCTTCGTGATAGGTTCTCTGGGAATCGTAAAAATTTTGTTACATTCCGGGAGAGTTGTAAATTGTACTTTTGTCTTAGGCCTCACTCTTCTGGGTCGGAAGTTCAGAGGGTGGGCATTATTATGTCCTTGTTACAGGGAGATCCTCAAGAGAGGACATTTTTTCTGGCAGCTAGATCCCCTAAATTATGTTCGTTTGATTGTTTTTTTTTCATTTCTGGGCTTGCTATATGATGAGCCAGATAGGGCGGCTTATGCTGAGAGTCAGCTTCTGTCCCTTACTCAAGGCAAGCGACCTGTTGAGGAGTACTGTGCAGAGTTCCACAAATTGTGTACTGCCTCCGGGTGGAACGATCCAGCCCTGAGGTCTCAGTTCAGGTTGGGTCTGTCTGACAAACTAAAAGATCTGTTAGTTAATTATCCCACCCCAGGTTCCCTTGAAGATGCTATGTCTTTGGCTATTCGCCTTGATAGGCGTATAAGAGAACGCAAGCGAGGTCTGTCAGTGTCTATTCCTCTTTTTCTTCCTCTGTCAGTAATACTAGAGCACCTGAAGAATCAGAGGTTCCTATGCAGGTTGGCGCTACGGCGTCTCAGCAGCGGACGGAGCATCGTCGAAAGAACAGTCTGTGCTTCTACTGTGGCAGCCCCACACATCAGATACGATCCTGTCCTAAAAAAAACTAAGGCAGAAAACTTCAGCGTCTGAGTGAAGTTCGGGGAGTTCAATGAGACGCACAGGTATTTCCCGACAACTGTGTTAGATTACTACTGCCTGTGAGTTTATCCTCACAGGGGAGGTTTGTTACTGGTCATGCATTTGTTGATTCAGGGTCTGCTTCGAATCCCGTTAATTATGAATTTATTTCTGCTCTGGGTCCCATAGTACGTAAATTATCTGAACCCATTCCGGTATCTGGAATTGACACCACACCATTGACCGGAGGGTACATTGATTTACAGACTATTGAATTAGTTAGGACTGTGGGTGCTATTCATTCTGAGAAAAGGTCATTTCTTGTTTTGCATAATTTATCTGTTGAGGTTGTTTTGGGGTTACCCTGGTTAAAGAACCATTCCCCAAATTTTGATTGGAGTACTGGAGAATTGATTAAATGGAGCTCCCAGTGCTCTAGTCACTGTCGGTCTATTCAGCTTGCTGGCCTGGGTATAGAAGAGGGTTATGAGGCCTTGCCGCCACATAGAGAATATGACTGTGCCATTGATTTACTCCCTGGAGCTAAACTTCCTAAGGGCCTAAGAGATTGGCCATGAGGGAGTACATTCAAGATAGCCTTAGGAAGGGGCATTTTCGTCCATCTGTTTCTCCTGTAGGGGCTGAATTATTTTTTATTGGGAAAAAGGACGGTAGTCTTCGCCCTTGTATTGACTACAGGGAGCTCAACAAAATCTCCGTCCGGAATCAATATCCTCTTCCTCTGATTTACGGATCTGTTTAATCAGATTGTGGGAGCTCAATGGTTCTCCAAAATTACCTTACAGATTGTGGAGTAGGCCAGGCTGACCTTGCTTAACCACCTCAGCCCCCTTAGCTTAAACACCCTTAATGACCAGGCCACTTTTTACACTTCTGACCTACACTACTTTAAACGTTTATTGCTCGGTCATGCAACTTACCACCCAAATGAATTTTACCTCCTTTTCTTCTCACTAATAGAGCTTTCATTTGGTGGTATTTCATTGCTGCTGACATTTTTACTTTTTTTCGAAATTCGAAATTTAACAATTTTTTTGCAAAAAAATGACATTTTTCACTTTCAGTTGTAAAATTTTGCAAAAAAAACGACATCCATATATAAATTTTTCTCTAAATTTATTGTTATACATGTCTTTGATAAAAAAAAAAATGTTTGGGTAAAAAAAAAAAATGGTTTTGGTAAAAGTTATAGCGTTTACAAACTATGGTACAAAAATGTGAATTTCCGCTTTTTGAAGCAGCTCTGACTTTCTGAGCACCTGTCATGTTTCCTGAGGTTCTACAATGGCCAGACAGTACAAACACCCCACAAATGACCCCATTTCGGAAAGTAGACACCCTAAGGTATTCGCTGATGGGCATAGTGAGTTCATAGAACTTTTTATTTTTTGTCACAAGTTAGCGGAAAATGATGATTTTTTTTCTTTTTTTTTTTTTCTTACAAAGTCTCATATTCCACTAACTTGTGACAAAAAATAAAAACTTCCATGAACTCACTATGCCCATCATGAAATACCTTGGGGTGTCTTCTTTCCAAAATGGGGTCACTTGTGGGCTAGTTATACTGTCCTGGCATTTTAGGGGCCCGAATGCGTGCGAAGTAGTTTGAAATCGAAATCTGTAAAAAATGGCCGGTGAAATCCGAAAGGTGCTCTTTGGAATGTGGGCCCCTTTGCCCACCTAGGCTGCAAAAAAGTGTCACACATGTGGTATCTCCGTACTCAGGAGAAGTTGGGCAATGTGTTTTGGGGTGTCATTTTACATATACCCATGCTAGGTGAGCTAAATATCTTGGTCAAATGCCAACTTTGTATACAAAAAATGGGAAAAGTTGTCTTTTGCCAAGATATTTCTCTCACCCAGCATGGGTATATGTAAAAAGACACCCCAAAACACATTGCTAAACTTCTCCTGAGTACGGGGATACCAGATGTGTGACACTTTTTTGCAGCCTAGGTGGGCAAATGGGCCCACATTCCAAAGAGCACCTTTCAGATTTCACCGGCCATTTTTTACAGACTTTGATTTCAAACCACTTCTCACGCATTCGGCCCCTAAAATGCCAGGGCAGTATAACTACCCCACAAGTGACCCCATTTTGGAAAGAAGACACCCCCAGGTATTTCGTGATGGGCATAGTGAGTTCATGGAAGTTTTTATTTTTTGTCACAAGTTAGTGGAATATGAGACTTTGTAAGAAAAAAAAAAAAAAAAAAGAATCATCATTTTCCGCTAACTTGTGACAAAAAATAAAAAATTCTAGGAACTCGCCATGCACCTCACGGAATACCTTGGGGTGTCTTCTTTCCAAAATGGGGTCACTTGTGGGGTAGTTATACTGCCCTGGCATTCTAGGGGCCCTAATGTGTGGTAAGTAGGTAAATGACCTGTGAAATCCAAAAGGTGCTCTTTGGAATGTGGGCCCCTTTGCCCACCTAGGCTGCAAAAAAGTGTCACACATCTGGTATCCCCGTACTCAGGAGAAGTTGGGCAATGTGTTTTGGGGTGTCTTTTTACATATACCCATGCTGGGTGAGAGAAATATCTTGGCAAAAGACAACTTTTCCCATTTTTTTATACAAAGTTGGCATTTGACCAAGATATTTATCTCACCCAGCATGAGTATATGTAAAATGACACCCCAAAACACATTGCCCAACTTCTCCTGAGTAGGAGATACCAGATGTGTGACACTTTTTTGCAGCCTAGGTGGGCAAAGGGGCCCACATTCCAAAGAGCACCTTTCGGATTTCACCGGCCATTTTTAACAGATTTTGATTTCAAACTACTTTGCACGCATTTGGGCCCCTAAAATGCCAGGGCAGTATAACTACCCCACAAGTGACCCCATTTTGGAAAGAAGACACCCCCAGGTATTTCATGATGGGCATAGTGAGTTCATGGAAGTTTTTATTTTTTGTCACAAGTTAGTGGAATATGAGACTTTGTAAGAAAAAAAAAATCATCATTTTCCGCTAACTTGTGACAAAAAATAAAAAATTCTAGGAACTCGCCATGCCCCTCACGGAATACCTTGGGGTGTCTTCTTTCCAAAATGGGGTCACTTGTGGGGTAGTTATACTGCCCTGGCATTCTAGGGGCCCTAATGTGTGGTAAGTAGGTAAATGACCTGTGAAATCCGAAAGGTGCTCTTTGGAATGTGGGCCCCTTTGCCCATCCAGGCTGCAAAAAAGTGTCACACATGTGGTATCGCCGTATTCAGGAGAAGTTGGGCAATGTGTTTTGGGGTGTCATTTTACATATACCCATGCTGGGTGAGATAAATATCTTGGCAAAAGACAACTTTTCCCATTTTTTATACAAAGTTGGCATTTGACCAAGATATTTATCTCACCCAGCATGGGTATATGTAAAATGACACCCCAAAACACATTGCCCAACTTCTCCTGAGTACGGCGATACCAGATGTGTGACACTTTTTTGCAGCCTAGATGCGCAAAGGGGCCCACATTCCTTTTATGAGGGCATTTTTAGACATTTGGATCCCAGACTTCTTCTCACGCTTTAGGGCCCCTAAAATGCCAGGGCAGTATAAATACCCCACATGTGACCCCATTTTGGAAAGAAGAAACCCCAAGGTATTCAATGAGGGGCATGGCGAGTTCATAGAATTTTATTTTTTTTGGCACAAGTTAGCAGAAATTTTTTTTTTTTTTTTTTTCTCACAAAGTCTCCCTTTCCGCTAACTTGGGACAAAAATTTCAATCTTTCCGAAATGGGGTCACATGTGGGGTATTTATACTGCCCTGGCATTCTAGGGGCCCTAAAGCGTGAGAAGAAGTCTGGAATATAAATGTCTAAAAAAATTTACGCATTTGGATTCCGTGAGGGGTATGGTGAGTTCATGTGAGATTTTATTTTTTGACACAAGTTAGTGGAATATGAGACTTTGTAAGAAAAAAATAAAAATTTCTGCTAACTTGTGCCAAAAAAATGTCTGAATGGAGCCTTACAGGGGGGTGATCAATGACAGGGGGGTGATCAGGGAGTCTATATGGGGTGATCACCCCCCTGTCATTGATCACCCCCCTATAAGGCTCCATTCAGATGTCCGTATGTGTTTTGCGGATCTGATCCATGTATCCGTGGATCCGTAAAAATAATACGGACATCTGAATGCAGCCTTACAGGGGGGTGATCAATGACAGGGGGGTGATCAATGACAGGGGGGTGATCAATGACAGGGGGGTGATCAGGGAGTCTATATGGGGTGATCACCCCCCTGTCATTGATCACCCCCCTATAAGGCTCCATTCAGATGTCCGTATGTGTTTTGCGGATCCGATCCATGTATCCGTGGATCCGTAAAAATCATACGGACATCTGAATGCAGCCTTACAGGGGGGTGATCAATGACAGGGGGGTGATCAGGGAGTCTATATGGGGTGATCACCCCCCTGTAAGGCTCCATTCAGACGTCTGTATGTGTTTTGCGGATCCGATCCATGTATCCGTGGATCTGTAAAAAACATACGGACATCTGAATGCAGCCTTACAGGGGGGTGATCAATGACAGGGGGGTGATCAGGGAGTCTATATGGGGTGATCACCCCCGTCATTGATCACTCCCCTGTAAGGCTTCATTCAGACGTCCGTATGTGTTTTGCGGATCCGATCCATGTATCAGTGGATCCGTAAAAATCATACGGACATCTGAATGCAGCCTTACAGGGGGGTGATCAATGACAGGGGGGTGATCAGGGAGTCTATATGGGGTGATCACCCCCGTCATTGATCACGCCCCTGTAAGGCTCCATTCAGACGTCCGTATGCGTTTTGCGGATCCGATCCATCTATCAGTGGATCCGTAAAAATCATGCGGACGTCTGAATGGAGCTTTACAGGGGGGTGATCAATGACAGGGGGGTAATCAATGACAGGGGGGTGATCAGGGAGTCTATATGGGGGTGATCAGGGGTGATCAGGGGATAATAAGGGGTTAATAAGTGACAGGGGGGGTGTAGTGTAGTGTGGTGCTTGGTGCTACATATTGCTGAGCTGCCTGTGTCCTCTGGTGGTCGATCCAAACAAAAGGGACCACCAGAGGACCAGGTAGCAGGTATATTAGACGCTGTTATCAAAACAGCGTCTAATATACCTGTTAGGGGTTAAAAAAATCACATCTCCAGCTTGCCAGCGAACGATCGCCGCTGGCAGGCTGGAGATCCACTCGCTTACCTTCCAATCCTGTGAACGCGCGCGCCTGTGTGCGCGCGTTCACAGGAAATCTCGCGTCTCGCGAGAAGACGCACCGGCGCGTCCACCCAGAGTAACAGGACCGCCGCAAAGACGCAATCCTGCGTACGGCGGTCCTGAGGAGGTTAAAGCCCTTCAAAGGTTCCTCGACTTTGCAAATTATTATCGGAAATGTATTCAGAATTTCTCAGTCATTGCCAAAACGTTGACAGATTTAACCAGGAAGGGGGCTGATGTTCTCCATTGGAGTCCTGAGGCTGTTCTGTGGTTGAGGTGGACACCTCTGAGATAGGTTTTAGGGCTGTTCTATCTCAAGGGCCGTCCTCCCTGACTAACTTGAAACCATGTGCTTTCTTTTCCCGAAAATTCTCTCCTGCAGAGAAAAACTACGATATTGGTAACCGTGAGTTGTTGGCTATTAAATGGGCTTTTGAGGAGTGGCGGCATTTCCTTGAAGGAGCTCTGCACAAGATCGTCGTGCTGACTGATCATAAAAACCTTACCTATCTGGATACTGCTAAGCGCTTGAATCCCCGGCAGGCAAGGTGGGCTCTATTCTTTTTACGCGTTTTAACTTTGTTGTAACCTATCGTCCAAGGTCTGCTAATGTAAAGGCGGATGCCTTATAACAGAGTTTTGATGAGGAGCAGAGTGTTGTTAAGGAGCCTGAAAATATTCTGCCTCCTGGGGTTGTGCTTGCCGCTATTAATTCTGATTTGGCCACTAAGATAGCTGGTTGTCAGGATTCTGCTCCCAATGGTCTTCCTGCTGGCAAACTGTTTTTACCTCCAAATTTAAGTCTTAAAGTACTGGAGGAATTTCATTGTTCTATGTTGGCAGGTCATCCAGGTATTGCAGAGACTAAGCATCTAATATCTCGGGTATACTGGTGGCCTACCTGGTCACGTAATGTAGTGGCCTTCGTCTCTGCCTGTGACGTATGTGCTAGGGCCATGGTACCTAGGAGATGTCCTGCGGGTTTTCTTTGCTCCTTGTCTATTCCTCAGAGGCCCTGGACCCACATCTCTATGGACTTTATCACTGAACTTCCACCCTCCCAGGGTAGGTCCGTCATTTGGGTTGTAATAGACAGGTTTACAAAGATGTGTCATCTTATCCCATTAAAAAAACTCCCCAATGCTAAAGAGTTGTCTACTTTATTTATTGACTACCTGAAGAACCCTGCTTCGCTCGGGTATACATAATCTATTTCATTTAATGTTTGTGTGTGTCGTTAAAATATATCAACACTATCCACTATAACAGTGACATCTACAGCACCCCACCCCCTTAACAGTGACCTCCACAGCCCCCCACCCCTTAACACTGACCCCCCACCCACAGTACCCCGTCCCTTAAAATTGGACCTCGGCAGCAGCCCATCTCCTTAACTTTGACCTTTACAGCAGCCCTCCCCTTTAAAAGTGACTTTACAGCATACCACCCCCTTAACAGTGGCCTTTATAGCAATCTGCCCCTTAACACTGACCTCCATAGCGGACATTCCCCTTAACTGTGACCTCCACAGCAGTCTGCCCCTAGGGTGGCCATAGGTTCAGTTTTAGGATGGACAGTCCGACTTTCAGACTCCCTGTCCTCCATCTGGCGTAGGGCCTGGATGGACACAAGGATGTCCTTTTGAACAGCTCACTCTCATAAAGCAACACTGTGCTGTCTGAGTGTGAGCTGCAGGAAGAAAGTCACCCTCCCTCCCACCCCTGCAGCTGACAGAAGTTGATTTTTAACCTCATTTTCCCAATCCCTGTCGGCTAAGGATTAGGAGGGGCGTGGCCTAACCGGATCAGGGCGTGGCTTAGCGGGACCTAGAAGTTGATTTTTAGATTCATTTTTTCAATCCCTGTCAGCTGAGGAGTGGGAGGGGGCATGGCCTAACTGGATCGGGGGCGTGTCCTTTTGAACAGTTCAGTCTAAGACAGCAGCACTGTGCTGTCTGAGTGTGAGCTGCAGGAAGAAAGTCACATTCCCTCCCACCTCTGCAGCTGACAGAAGTTGATTTTTAACTTCATTTTTTCAATCCCTGTCGGCTAAGAAGTGGGCGGGGGTGTGGTCCAACTGAATAGTGGGCATGGCCTAGCGGGACCTAGAAGTTGATTTTTAACCCCTTATGGACTGGGCTCATTTTCACCATAAGGACCAGGCCATTTTTTGCAAATCTGACCAGTGTCATTTTATGTGTGAATAACTTTAAAATGCTTTTACTTATCAGGACATTCTTAGATAGTTTTTTCATCACATATTGTACTTCATGACACTGGTAAAATGGAGTAAAAAAAATACTTTTTTATTTATAAAAAAAATACCAAATTTACAAAAAATTGGGAAACATTTGCAAATGAGCAAATTTCCAAGTTTCAATTTCTCTACTTCTATAATACATAGTAATACCTCCAAAAATAGTTATTCATTTACATTCCCCATATGTCTACTTCATATTTGGATCATTTTGGGAATGACATTTTATTTTTTGGGGACGTTAGAAGGCTTACACTGCGTGCAGAATTATTAGGCAAATGAGTATTTTGACCACATCATCCTCTTTATGCATGTTGTCTTACTCCAAGCTGTATAGGCTCGAAAGCCTACTACCAATTAAGCATATTAGGTGATGTGCATCTCTGTAATGAGAAGGGGTGTGGTCTAATGACATCAACACCATATATTAGGTGTGCATAATTATTAGGCAAGTTCCTTTCCTTTGGCAAAATGGGTCAAAAAAAGGACTTGACAGGCTCAGAAAATTCAAAAATAGTGAGATATCTTGCAGAGGGATGCAGCACTCTTAAAATTGCAAAGCTTTTGAAGCGTGATCATCGAACAATCAAGCGTTTCATTCAAAATAGTCAACAGGGTCGCAAGAAGCGTGTGGAAAAACCAAGGCGCAAAATAATTGCCCATGAACTGAGAAAAGTCAAGCGTGCAGCTGCCAAGATGCCACTTGCCACCAGTTTGGCCATATTTCAGAGCTGCAACATCACTGGAGTGCCCAAAAGCACAAGGTGTGCAATACTCAGAGACATGGCAAGGTAAGAAAGGCTGAAAGACGACCACCACTGAACAAGACACACAAGCTGAAACGTCAAGACTGGGCCAAGAAATATCTCAAGACTGATTTTTCTAAGGTTTTATGGACTGATGAAATGAGAGTGAGTCTTGATGGGCCATATGGATGGGCCCGTGGCTGGATTGGTAAAGGGCAGAGAGCTCCAGTCCGACTCAGACGCCAGCAAGGTGGAGGTGGAGTACTGGTTTGGGCTGGTATCATCAAAGATGAGCTTGTGGGGCCTTTTCGGGTTGAGGATGGAGTCAAGCTCAACTTCCAGTCCTACTGCCAGTTTCTGGAAGACAACTTCTTCAAGCAGTGGTACAGAAAGAAGTCTGCATCCTTCAAGAAAAACATGATTTTCATGCAGGACAATGCTCCATCACACGCGTCCAAGTACTCCACAGCGTGGCTGGCAAGAAAGGGTATAAAAGAAGAAAATCTAATGACATGGCCTCCTTGTTCACCAGATCTGAACCCCATTGAGAACCTGTGGTCCATCATCAAATGTGAGATTTACAAGGAGGGAAAGCAGTACACCTCTCTGAACAGTGTCTGGGAGGCTGTGGTTGCTGCTGCACGCAATGTTGATGGTGAACAGATCAAAACACTGACAGAATCCATGGATGGCAGGCTTTTGAGTGTCCTTGCAAAGAAAGGTGGCTATATTGGTCACTGATTTGTTTTTGTTTTGTTTTTGAATGCCAGAAATGTATATTTGTGAATGTTGAGATGTTATATTGGTTTCACTGGTAAAAATAAATAATTGAAATGGGTATATATTTGTTTTTTGTTAAGTTGCCTAATAATTATGCACAGTAATAGTCACCTGCACACACAGATATCCCCCTAAAATAGCTAAAACTAAAAACAAACTAAAAACTACTTCCAAAAATATTCAGCTTTGATATTAATGAGTTTTTTGGGTTCATTGAGAACATGGTTGTTGTTCAATAATAAAATTAATCCTCAAAAATACAACTTGCCTAATAATTCTGCACTCCCTCTAGAAGTTTAGAAGCAAATCTAAAACCCACTTTTTAAGGACTAGTCCAGGTCTGAAGTCACTTTGTGAGGCTTACATAATAGAAACCACCCAAAAATGACCCTATTTTGGAAACTACACCCCTCAAGGTATTCAAAACTGATTTTACAAACTTTGTTAACCCTTAAGGTGTTCCACAAGAGTTATTGTCAAATAGAAAGGAAATTTACGAATTTAAATTTTTTGGCAAATTTTCAATTTTAATCCATTTTTTCCAGTAACAAAGCAAGGGTTAACAGCCAAACAAAACTCAATATTTATTGACCTAAATCTGTAGTTCATAGAAACACCCCATATGTGGTCGTAAACTACTGTACGGGCACACGGTAGGGCATAGAGGGAAAGGAGCGCCGTGTGGTTTTTGGAAGGCAGATTTTGTTGGACTGGTTTATTTACACCATGTCCAATTTGAAGCTCCCCTGATGCACCCCTAGAGTAGAAACTCCATAAAAGTGACCCCATCTAAGAAACTACACCCCTCAAGGTATTCAAAACAGATTTTACAAACTTTGTTAACCCTTTAGGTGTTCCACAAGAGTTATTGTCAAATGGAGATGAAATTTAGAAATTTTAATTTTTTGGCAATTTTTTTATTTTAATCCATTTTTTCCAGTAACAAAGCAAGGGTTAACAGCCAAACAAAACTCAATATTTATTGACCTAAATCTGTAGTTCATAGAAACACCCCATATGTGGTCGTAAACTACTGTACGGGCACACGGTAGGGCATAGAGGGAAAGGAGCGCCGTGTGGTTTTTGGAAGGCAGATTTTGTTGGTCTGGTTTATTTACACAATGTCCCATTTGAAGACCCACTGATGCACCCCTAGAGTAGAAACTCCATAAAAGTGACCCCATCTAAGAAACTACACCCCTCAAGGTATTCAAAACTGATTTTACAAACTTTGTTAAACCTTTAGGTGTTCCACAAGAGTTATTGGCAAATGGAGATGAAATTTAGAAATTTACATTTTTTGGAAAATTTTCCATTTTAATCCATTTTTACCAGTAACAAAGCAAGGGTTAACAGCCAAACAAAACTCAATATTTATTTCCCCGATTCTGTAGTTTGCAGTAGGGTTGAGCGAACCCGAACTGTAAAGTTCGTGTTAGTACCGAACTTTAGGATTTTTGGACCCCGGACCTGAACCTGAACATTTCAGTAAAAGTTCGGGTTTATTGTTCGGCGATTTCTTGGCGCTTTTTGAAAGGCTGCAGAGCAGCCAATCAACAAGTGTTTTACTGTGTGACCTTAGAAGCCATCACAGCCATGCCTACTAATGGCATGGCTGTGATTGGCCAGTGCAGCATGTGACCCAGCCTCTATATTAGCTATATGTATATGTGCTTAGTGTAGGGAGTATACACTCACCTAAAGAATTATTAGGAACACCTGTTCTATTTCTCATGAATGCAATTATCTAGTCAACCAATCACATGGCAGTTGCTTCAATGCATTTAGGGGTGTGGTCCTGGTCAAGACAATCTCCTGAACTCCAAACTGAATGACAGAATGGGAAATAAAGGTGATTTAAGCAATTTTGAGCGTGGCATGGTTGTTGGTGCCAGACGGGCCGGTCTGAGTATTTCACAATCTGCTCAGTTACTGGGATTTTCACGCACAACCATTTCTAGGGTTTACAAAGAATGGTGTGAAAAGGGAAAAACATCCAGTATCTGGCAGTCCTGGGGGCAAAAATGCCTTGTGGATGCTAGAGGTCAGAGGAAAATGGGCCGATTGATTCAAGCTGATAGAAGAGCAACGTTGACTGAAATAACCACTCGTTACAACTGAGGTATGCAGCAAAGCATTTGTGAAGCCACAACACGCACAACCTTGAGGCGGATGGGCTACAACAGCAGAAGACCCCACCGGGTACCACTCCACTACAAATAGGAAAAAGAGGCTACAATTTGCACGAGCTCACCAAAATTGGACTGTTGAAGACTGGAAAAATGTTGCCTGGTCTGATGAGTCTCGATTTCTGTTGAGACATTCAAATGGTAGAGTCCGAATTTGGCGTAAACAGAATGAGAACATGTATCCATCCTCTGATGGCTACTTCCAGCAGGATAATGCACCATGTCACAAAGCTCGAATCATTTCAAATTGGTTTCTTGAACATGACAATGAGTTCACTGTACTAAAATGCCCCCCACAGTCACCAGATCTCAACCCAATAGAGCATCTTTGCGATGTGGTGGAACGGGAGCTTCGTGCCCTGGATGTGCATCCCTCAAATCTCCATCAACTGCAAGATGCTATCCTATCAATATGGGCCAACATTTCTAAAGAATGCTATCAGCACCTTGTTGAATCAATGCCACGTAGAATTAAGGCAGTTCTGAAGGGGGTCCAACTCTGTATTAGTATGGTGTTCCTAATAATTCTTTAGGTGAGTGTATACTGTATATGTGCTTAGTGTAGGGAGAGGATCATGCTGCTGCTATGAGGGAGAGAATAGGACAGAATCTGTTATCAGAACTCCAATTGAACTCAGCAATCTACACAGATTTAGTTGTGTGGGTGCAGTTCACAATCTTTTTACCCTGCCCTGAGCCCAGTGACAGAAAAAAATTACTTTTATCAGTCTGTTAGTTAGGTGGGCGGCGGCGGCCATTTTATGCAAGCTCAGTGCACCAGCACTGCATCTGTGCTTTTGTGACATTCAAATCCAAGCTTTAAATACTGCACTAATAATCTGGTTTTTAAAAAAAAAACACCCATTTTTAGCAATATCCAACATCTGGTGCCTTCGCATGATTAGTCAGTGTGCAATTTAAGCTAGAAATACAGCTATAATTTTCTTTTTTTTTTTTTGCAAAATATACAATTTTACAGCCCTTGCTGCATCTGCACGTGTGAAATTCAAGCGTTAAATACTGCTGTCATATTCTGTTATTACAAAAAACACCCATTTTGGACAAAAAAATAAATTTTGCAGCCTTTGCTGCATATGTCATTGTGAGATACACCCTTTAGATACTGTGGTTCTATTTTTCTCTTAATAAAACACCCATTTTGGCAAAAAATCTTTAATTGCGGCCTAGTCTGGGTCTGTACGTGTGAGATACACCCTTTACATACTGTGGTTCTATTCTGTAATTTGAAAAACAACCATTTTGGGGAAAAAACTTAAATTGCGGCCTAGTCTGCATCTGTACGTGTCAGATACACCCTTTACATACTGTGGATCTATTCTGCTATTAATAAAACACCCATTTAGTGCAAAATTATAAATATGAGGAGAGCGTCAAATAAGTGAAGTGGCCCAGGTCATGGTGCTGCTGGTGGAGCTCCTGTTGCAGGGAGAGGATGTGGTCGATCTGTGCCAGCTACACGCACAAGTGAAACCCCTTCCTCAGGTGCAAGTAGGCAACAGAACCTGCAGCGGTATTTGTTTGGACGTAATGCGGCTCTAGAATGGTGAGGCCAGAACAATTACAGGCGATAGTAGATTGGGTTGCTGACAGTGCCTCCAGTTCCTTCACATTGTCTCCCACCCAGTCTCCTGCTGAAAGATCAGAGTTGGCACCTGCAGCCGATGTCCATCATTCTTTTACCTCACCCCCTTGCAAATCAGCCAAGCAGTTTGAGCCCCAAGTCATGCAGCAGTCTCCTGCTTTTTGATGACTCTGTTAGCAGGGTTTCCCAGGTACATCCACCTAGCCCTGCCCCAGAAGTAGAAGAGATTGAGTGCACCGATGCCCAACCACTTCTTTTTCAAGATGAGTACATGGGAGGACCATCGCAGCACATCTCGGATGATGACGAAACACAGGTGCCAACTGCTGGGGCTTTCGAAAGTGTGCAGACTGACAAGGAGGGCAGGGGTGAAGACTGGGTGGAAGATGATGTGGAGGACGATGAAGTCCTCGACCCCACATGGAATCAAGGTCATGCAAGTGACCTGTGTAGTTCGGAGGAAGACTTGGTAGTCGCACAAAGCCACCAGCACAGCAGAAGAGGGAGCAGGGTGTAAAAGCGGAGCAGCCGTCCCCTAGACAGTACGCCTGCTACTGCCCACCGCAGCAAGGGACCAAGCACACCAAAGCCAGCTCCAAGGAGTTCCCTGGTGTGGCAGTTCTTCAGACAAAGTGCTGACGACAAGACACAAGTGGTTTGCACACTGTGTAATCAGAGCCTGAAGCGAGGCATAAAAGTTCTCAACCTGAGCACAACCTGCATGACCAGGCATCTAAGTGCAAAGCACGAGCTGCAGTGGAGTAGACACCTCAAAAACCAAGAAAGGTCTCTGGCTCCTCCTGCTTCCCCTTCTGCTGCAGTCTCAGCCTCTTCATCCACCTCTGGAGTGACAGTGCCACCTGCCACCCCGCAAACAGAGGATCTGCCAGCAACACCACCATCTGGGTCACCAAGCATCTCCACATTGTCCCACGGAAGCGTTCAGCTCTCCATCTCCCAAACACTGGAGCTGAAGAGGAAGTACCCCCCTACCAACCCGCGATCCCTGGCCCTGAATGCAAGCATTTCAAAATTACTGGCCTTTGAAATGCTGTCATTCCGTCTGGTGGAGACGGAGAGTTTTAAAGGCCTTATGGGGTTGGATGTCCCACAGTACGTCGCCACTACTTTTCCAGGCGTGCCATCCCTTCCCTGCACAACCAAGTTGGGGACAAAATCAGGTGTGCACTGCGCAACGCCATCTGTGGCAAGGTGCACCTAACTACGTGGACCAGTAAGCACAGTCAGGGCCGTTATATCTCCATAACAGCACACTGGATAAATGCAGTGGCGGCTGGGCCTGAGACGGATAGCAGTTTGGCGCATGTCCTTCCATCACCGAGGATTGCAGGGCGCTTCAATTTGCCTCCTGTTGCTTCCTCCTCCTACTCTGCTTCCTCATTCTCTACCGGCTCCTCATCCGGTCAGCGTAACACCTTCAGCACAGCAGGCAGTTTTAAAACGTATCTGTTTGGGGGACAAACCCCACACCGCGCAGGAGCTGTGGACGGGCCTTGAACAACAGACCGATGAGTGGATGGTGCCAGTGAGCTTAAAGCCTGGCCTGGTGGTGTGCAATAATGGGCGAAATCTCGTAGCAGCTCTGGGACTAGCTGGTTTGATGCACATCCCTTGCCTAGTGCATGTGCTGAATTTGGTGGTGCAGAGATTCCTTGAAAAATTACCCCGATATGTCAGAGCTGCTGTATAAAGTGCGGGCCATCTGTGTGTGCTTTCCGCGTTCTCACCCTGCTGCTGCTCGCCTGTCAGTGCTGCAGCCAGGGCCGTCTTTAACAAGGGGCAAAAGGGGCAGCTGCCCCGGGCCCAGTTGCTCCTGGGGGGCCCAAGGCAGCTGCCTCTTGAGCCCTGCTGGCCACTGCCCTGAGTATCAGGCTATCAGCTACACAGGGGGGTGCTGCCATGCCATGCCATGCCTGCCGGCACTCCAGGCAGCGTACTGTGAGTGCTGTGATTTTCTAGGACCTTAGATGACATCATCCCCATGTGACCAGTAACCTAGCAATATTACTGGTCACATGGCTATGAGGTCATCACAGGTCCTGTCTACCAGGAGTGTTGCTGCAGGAGAAGTTTCCCATAACTGTGGAGCTTTTTTTTTGAGAAGAAGATTACATCAGGAAAAGGTGACAGGGGCTGTAATGCTAATATACTGTAAGCTACTGTATAGTGGAGTGCTATACTGCTGTACTGTATACTATGAGGGTGCTGTATACTGTATATTGTGGGGTGCTTTATACTGTGGGGCGCTGCATATTTTGGGGTGCTGTATACTATGGGGTACTGTATACTGTGAGGTGCGGTATACTGTATAGTTTGGGGTGCTGTATACCGTGAGGTGCTGTATACTGTGGGTGCTGTATATTGTGGAGTGCTATACTGCTGTACTGTATAGTGTGGGGGGCTGTATAGTGTGGGGTGCTGTATAGTGTATAGTTTGGGGTGCCTGATACTATGAGGTGCGGTATTCTGTATAGTTTGGGGTGCTGTATACCGTGAGGTGCTGTATATTGTGGGTGCTGTATATTGTGGAGTGCTATACTGCTGTACTGTATAGTGTGGGGGGCTGTATAGTGTGGGGTGCTGTATAGTGTATAGTTCGGGGTGCTGTATACTGTGAGGTGCGGTATTCTGTATATTTTGGGGTGCTGTATACCGTGAGGTGCTGTATACTGTGGGTGCTGTATATTGTGGAGTGCTATACTGCTGTACTGTATAGTGTGGGGTGCTGTATAGTGTATAGTTTGGGGTGATGTATACTGTGAGGTGATGTATATTGTGGGGTGCGATACTGCTCTACTGTATACTGTGACGTGTTGTATACTGTATAGTGTAGGGTGCTATACTGCATAGTGTGGGGTGCTGTATACTATAGGGTGCTACACTGCATACTGTGGGTTGCTGTATACTATAGGGTGCAATACTGCATACTCTGGGGTGCACTGTAACGCTAGGGTGAACCGAGCCCCGGTCTCCTTCCTGCAGAGCGCTGCTCCCACTTCCAGCCTGAGCCCAGCTGCCCAGAGCACTGATCCTGAGCTGCTGGAGTCTTCAGAACTGGAAGTATTTATATCACTGTACTCTACCAGGTGTGTGGATTTTTTGTGTGTGTGTGTTGTGGTGGAGGCCGTGATTGCATGCTAGGGTGTGGGAAGGCGGGATCCAGGGGGCCCAAGTTAATTTTTGCCCAGGGTCCAATCAATATTAAAGACGGCCCTGGCTGCAGCGTAACTTCGGCCTTCCCGCTCATCGCCTCATATGCGATGTGCCCACAAGGTGGAACTCCACCTTGCACATGCTGGCCAGACTGTGCGAGCAGAAGCAGGCGATAGTTGAGTTTCAACTGCAGCACGCACGGGTGAGTCGCTCTGCGGAACAGCACTACTTCACCACCAATGACTGGGCCTCTATGCGAGACCTGTGTTCCATGTTGCACTGTTTCGAGTACTCCACCAACATGGCCGTGCCGATAACGCCGTTCTCAGCGTTACTATCCCACTTCTATGCCTCCTTGAAAAAACGCTGCTGGCGATGATGGAAGAGGATGTGGCACAGGAGGAGGAGGAGGAGGAAGAGGGATCATTTTGTAGGGTTTCCGGCCAGTCATTCACAAGTGGCTCTGAGGGTGGGCTCCTGCACCCACAAACACCAGGTATACAATTGTCCATCCAGGGCACAGTTCTGGAGGATGAGGAGGTGGAGGATGAGGAGGAGGAGATGGAGGAGGAGGAACCTTGTTCACAGCAGGGTGGCACCCAGACCAGCTCATGGCCATCACTGGTGCGTGGCTGGGGGAATACAGAGGACACAGATGATACACCTCCCACAGAGGACAGCTTTTCGTTGCCTCTGGGCAGCCTGGCACACATAAACGATTACATGCTGCAGTGTCTCCGCATTGAATGCCGAGTTGCCCACATTCTAACTTATGTCCATTAGAAGCACAATGTACCGTCCTTAATTCCCTCACTGGAGCGTGATCGTAAGATGCGCGAGTACAAGCGCACACTGGTAGACGCGCTGCTGGTGGCATTCCCACCTAACAGCGGGGATACAGTGGAAGCACAAGGCGAAGGCAGAGGAGGAGGAAGAGGTCGCCAATGCAGCTGGGCCACCGCCAGCACGTCAGAAGGCAGGGTTAGCATGGCCGAAATGTGGAAAAGCTTTGTCAGCACGCCACAACAACCAGCACCACCAGCTGATATGGAACGTCTTAGCAGGAGGCAGCATTTCACCAACATGGTGGAGCAGTATTTGTGCACACGCCTACACGTACTGAATGACGGGTCTGCCCCCTTCAACCTCTGGGTCTCCAAATTGGGTACATGGCCTGAGTTTGCCCTTTACGCCTTGGAGGTGCTGGCCTGCCCTGCAGCCAGTGTATTATCTGAACGTGTGTTTAGCACGGCAGGGGGCGTTATCACAGACAAGCGCAGCCGCCTGTCCACAGCCAATGTGGACAAGCTCACGTTCATTAAAATGAACCAGGCATGGATCCTACAGGACTTGTCTGTACCTTGTGTAAAATAGACATGTATACTGGCCTTACCCAGCTATTGTTATACTACAGCGCAATTGCTCATTCTTGTATTTTTGATATTTCACACTCTTTTGGAGTGTACCCTAATTTAATTTTTTTTTAATTAAAACCAAAAAACAGTGTTGGCTACCTCATCCCTCCACCGCTGCTTCCACCTACACCGTTACGTCCACCGCCTCCTCAAACTCCTACTCCATATGGACCTCCACCTCATAAATCATTTCACTAATTTGTCTGTTACATTTTCGGGTGAAATTCACCAATTTTTGGCTGTAATATACCCCTCCTCTACCTAGTTGACAGTTTAATAAATTTCATAAATTTTTTTTTTACATTTTCGGGTGACATTAAACAATTTTTTTCTGTCATAGACCCCTGCTCTACCTAGTAGACAGGTTAATAAATTTCACAAATTTTTCTGTTACATTCTTGGGTTGACATTTTACAATTTTTTACGTGAATAAACCCCTGCTCTGCATAGGTGACAGGGACAGAAATTTTTTAAAATATTCTGTTCCATTGGTGGGTGACATTAACCCATTTCTGGCGATGAAAAATCCCTACTCTGCATAGGGGACAGGGACTTAAATTTCTAAAATTTGTCTTTAATTGGCCCTTTCATTTGATCCTTTTGTGCTTCAATAATTTGTCCCACATTTCCACTCTATTATCTTTAATTTGAAACAATTAACCTCCCTTGGATGTGGTCTCTCTTTCTCACGCTCCCTCTCCGGCATGGAACCCTGATTCGCCGATAACCGTAATCAACATGGTAGGCTCAGAAAAGAACATCAAAAGTTGATAGAGAAGATATCCAAATGGATGGTGGACGTCACAGGGACATGCGATCAGGCAGAAGTTATCTAGAGTCAACAAAGCGGCAGCAGGGCCTCTCCTGGCTAACGTTTCCAAATCCAAAATACCCCAGTGACATTCCCTATAATTTTTTATTAATCATTCCAATAACAGGGCATCTTAAGAGTCCTGTATTTTTATTTATCGTCACTACCTCCCCGAGTCGGGAGTGGGTAATTGCCACGCGCTCCCCTCCTTAACTTGGAAGCTTATGCTTCAATACTTTGTCCCCCATTTCCGCTCGATTACATTTAATTTCATCCATTGACCTCCCTTGGATGTGCTATCCCTTTCTCAGGCTCCCTCTCCGGCCTGGAACCCTGATTCCCCGCCACCTGTTATCACCATGGTAGGCGCATAAAAGAACATCAAAAGTTGATAGAGAAGATATTCAATTGGATCGTGTACATCACGGGGACGTGCGACATGGTGGAGCCTATACGTACTGAATGATGGGTCTGCCCCCTTCAACTTCTGGGTCTCCAAATTGGGCACATGGCCTGAGCTTGCCCTTTACGCCTTGGAGGTGCTGGCCTGCCCTGCAGCCAGTGTATTGTCTGAACATGTGTTTAGCATGACTGGAGGGGGTTATTACAGGTTATATTTCCCAATGTTTTGGGGTGTACCCTAATTTAAAAAAATAAAAATAAATGTAAAACCAAAAAGCAGTGTAGGCTACCTCCACCGCTGCTTCCACCGCCTCTTCAACCTCCTACTCCATATGGACCTCGTCCTCCAAGATCAAGATTATTATTTTTTATTTTTACGTATTTTATGTTATTTAAAGTCATTTCCCTATCCACATTTGTTTGCAGAGCACTTGCCATGCTCTTAACCACATTTTCAGCCCTCTAGCCCTTTCCATGACATTTTTACAGCCATTTTAGTGCTCAAAAGTTCGGGTCCCCATTAACTTCAATGAGGTTTGGGTTCGGGGTCAAGTTCGGGTCCCGAACTCGAACTTTTTTGTGAAGTTCAGCCGAACAGGTCGTACCCGAACATCTGACCAGCAACAGGTTTCCACTGGTAAGAGCTGGGGATAGGTACCTGAGGCCGGGGGTAGGTACCTGAGGCCGGGGGTAAGGAGGCCACGTTGATTTTTCCGCACGGTCCCACAAGCTGACATGGATCTGGCGGCGAGGGACTGGAACAAGGGGATACTAGTATAAAAGTTATCCACATACAGGTGGTAACCCTTATCTAGCAGTGGGTGCATAATGTCCCACAAAAGTTTCCCGCTAACACCCAGAGTGGGGGGACATTCTGGGGGTTGAATACGGGAATCTCGCCCCTCGTACACACGAAACTTGTAAGTGTACCCTGAGTTACTCTCACAAAGTTTGTACAGCTTCACGCCATACCTCACCCACTTAGAGGGAACATAATGGCGGAAAATGAGTCTCCCCTTGAAAGCAATGAGAGACTCATCAACCGCGACCTCCCTTCCAGGAACATAGGCCTCCAAAACTTTGGCCCCAAAGTGATCAATGACCGTCCTGATTTTGTACAGGCGGTCATAGGCAGAATCACCTTGGGAGAAGGGGGGGGACATGCTGCATTATCTGCATAATGCAGTCATTTCTGAATGGCCGCAAAACGGGAGCGTGTCATGGCCGTACTGTAAAGTGGGGTCAGGTAGAGGACATCCCCACTCCAGTACAGCCTGACACTGTTTTTATTGACTAGGCCCATGTGCAGCATGAGGCCCCAAAACGTCCTAATCTCGTCTGCACTGACCGGAGTCCAGCCACCGGCCCTAGCCAAAAAGGAGCCCGGATGTTGAGCAATGGGCGTACAAGTTTGTTTGCTCCACCATCATATTCACAAAGTGGTCACTGAAAAAAAGACTAAAATAGTCATAATCAGTAAAGCCCACTGTGGGAATCTGGATTCCTGGTTAGCCAACAAAATCAGGAATCATGGGTTCAAAATCCTCTGGGGTACACCATGCAACTTCACCGGTAGGGGGCTCAGGTGGACTTATCTGGTGGGCCGGAAAACTAGTACGAGCCCCAGAGCTGCTCGTACTAGTGTGGGCCACAGGGTCCCTGGCATGGCGGTCCTCTTGCTCCGCCTGGCGGCGTCTCCGCCGCCTTGGGGGCTCATCATCATCATCGCTAGATGATGAGGAGGACGCGGATGACAAGAGGAAAGTGGGGTCATCCTTGTCCTCACTAGGTCTCTGAGTCGTAGGCAAGCAGGGCATATGCCTCCTCTGCCAAGAACATTTGGCGGGCCATAGGGGAGTGAGTGCATGTGTGTGTGCATGCATGGAAAACTTTATTTAGTGTGCGTGTGTGTGGGGGCATGGATGTTCGCGGACTTTGCCCTAAACCTAACAGAAAAAAATAACTAAATTAAAAAAGTGAAAACCCAAAAAAAGGAAAAAAAAATAGAAAAAAAGATTCAAACTCGCTGATCAGCAGTCCAAAGCTGATCAGCGGTGGGGTGGGCGATGCGCTAACAGTGGCCGGACGCTAAGAGTGCTGGCCACAGTCAGCGTATGCAAAAAAAAAAAAAAAACGCCTGCGCCACAGAAAATGTGTGTGTGTGTGTGTGTGTGTGTGGGGGGGGGGGGGGGAGGGGGGGGGGGCAGGGGGGCAGCTGTGCTGTGGACCCCAGACACCCTATCAGGGTGATGCAACAGTTCAACTTTTTTTTTTTTCCCTAAACTTTTCCTGAATATCCCTGCCTAACCTAAACTTTCCCTAACCTGTCCCTATGTACCTTTTAGTGCAAGATGGCCCTGTGGACGGTCAGAAGGGGTTTGCTGGGCAGAGATGAGGGTTGCTGGGCACAGATCCTACGCAGGCTCCTCTCTCCACGGTCTCCGGACACAGAAAGGAAGAGGAGGCAGATCTGCAGTAAGTTTAAACCTCCTGCCCGCCCTGCAGCCAATCAGAAGTGATCCTGAGAGGTGATGTCACCATCACCTCTCAGGATCGCAGGATGGTGATTGGTGGTGTAGTATCACACCACCAATCACAATCGTGTTCCGGGTTATCGGGTCACCAGAGACCCGAATAACCCGGAAACGCAGCAAACCGCAGGTCTGAATTGACCTGCGGTATGCTGCGATCGCCAATATGGGGGGTCATAGCAGGCACCCAGTTCCAATCACTGCCCGACACGCGGCTGTGATTGTAAATACACATGATTTAAATTCGTCTTTTGAGGGTGGACACATTGTGGCAGGGGGCGTGTCTGGGCTCCTTACTGCAAGAGTGACGCCTCTCTGGGCACCTTACTGGCTAATTTGCATACCAGATTTTCAGAGGATAAGAACATCTATTGCGGGAACAAAGGCACGTCTTGAAATAAGGTACTGAGTGCTATTAGGCCATGGCTTTACTTCAACAGCGATGATCCTGGTGACAGATTTCCTTTAAAGCTGACCTACAGCAGTGAAAATAAATGGCTGGGTTGTTATGGAAACCTGGAGTAAAACTGTATGTGGAGGCTGGAGGACCTGCGAGCTTCTACTGGCTGATAAGGGTCATGTGACCAAGCTTCTATTGGCTAATGCATTTTTTGGGAATATCTCAGGAACGGTACGTCCTAGAGAGCTGAGACCTGTTCTCAGGGCCTTCTTTAATATTGATTGGACCCTGGGCAAAAATTTACTTGGGCCCCCTGGATCCCGCCTTCCCACACCCTAGCATGCAATCACGGCCTCCACCACAACACACACACACAAAAAATCCACACACCTGGTAGAGTACAGTGATATAAATACTTCCAGTTCTGAAGACTCCAGCGGCTCAGGATCAGTGCTCTGGGCAGCTGGGCTCAGGCTGGAAGTGGGCACCGCTCTGCAGGAAGGAGACCGGGGCTCGGTTCACCCTAGCGTTACAGTGCACCCCAGAGTATGCAGTATAGCACCCTATAGTATACAGCAACTCACAGTATGCAGTGTAGCACCCTATAGTATACAGCCCCCCACACTATACAGTATAGCACTCCACAATATACAGCACCCACAGTATACAGCACCTCACGGTATACAGCACCCCAAAATATACAGAATACCGCACCTCACAGTATACAGCACCCTAAACTATACACTATACAGCACCCCACACTATACAGCCCCCCACACTATACAGTACAGCAGTATAGCACTCCACAATATACAGCACCTCACGGTAAACAGCACCCCAAAATATACAGAATACCGCACCTCACAGTATACAGCACCCCAAACTATACACTATACAGCACCCCACACTATACAGCCCCCCACACTATACAGTACAGCAGTATAGGACTCCACAATATACAGCACCTACAGTATACAGCACCTTACGGTATACAGCACCCCAAACTATACAGAATACCGCACCTCACAGTATACAGTACCCCACAGTATACAGCACCCCACACTATACAGCCCCCCACAGTATAAAGCACCCCACAATATACAGTATACAGCACCCCCATAGTATACAGTAGAGCAGTATAGCACCCCTATATTAGCATTACAGCCCCTGTCACCTTTTCCTGATGTAATCTTCTCAAAAAAAGCTCCACAGTTATGGGAAACTTTCTGGCCCCTCATAAAAGGGGGGGTAATGTCACCAACTTGCCTGTCCGAGCTCCAGCGCTGCAGTCTGGGGCTCGGACACTGCAGCGCGGTGCAGACGTGCTGTCATACCAAGCCCCTTGGTGACTCTGCATTTAGGCCATGCCCCTCTCATGATGTTTAGGCCACGCCCGATCGATGACATATAGGCCATGCCCCTCTCATGACGAATTGAAGGTTGGTCGTAACTCCTGGATACAAGCAGTGTAAAATGAATCAGCCAGCAAAGCAGGCAATATGGACAATCACAATGCATTAGTAAGGGCCTTGTTTTAACTTTGTATACATAATAAACACCTTTTTCTGAAGTAAGACAGTCCCATTATGAAGATATATGCCATGCTCTTTTGTTGTCATCTTTTCTAGGGCTATCAAGAAAACAATAAAGCTTTCATACTGTCATTCTAAATTCTACAACTACTATTAAACTACAAGATAACATATTTGCAGCTGCAGTATATAACAATGAGTTCCCTAGCTATATAGAAGGTCCTATTGTTTTTGTAGAAGGACAATTTTTTATATTTGATTTTCAATGGCATAGTACTGCCCAAATTTTACTTTGTCATAGTGCATAAAATTGAGCCAGACTACTTATTTAACCCCTTGACAACCAGCGCCTTAAATGTATGTCGGAAGTTGTCTCTTTAAAGATGTTACCCTGTCCATGAGTACCATAGCCTCTGGATGCATGCTGTTTTACACAGCAGACATTAGGGGTAATGTATATAATCAGTAATAACAATCAGTTGCAGACATTTAACCCCTCAGATGCTGTGGTCAAATGTGACCATGTCATCTGAGTGCTGAAAATCTGGGAGTGCTGTGATGGCTCCCTGTACAATTTTCCTTTTTTAGGTTACCTTCAATCAACAATTATGTATTTATTACCTGTTCTGATAGGATACCGGCCAGTCAAAAACGCTGCTCTACTTGGGGTACATAAAGAGGCTGCAGAAATGTGTTGAGTCAGTTTCACACCTTCCCTGGCCAGTCTATCAATGTTTGGAGTCCTGAAATGTCAGGAAAACTTTAATTAGCACAATCAAATAATCAAACTGTTAAATAGATCTAAAATTATTATCTCCTATCTGCATCTGTCACTGAAATGTCATCACTTTCTGCTTCAGAGACCACAGAGTCCTTCCTCCTTACAGGCTCATTGTGGTCACAGACAAGAATTTAAACAGGGATCCAGGGGCGGACTGAGAACCCTCAGGGCCCCCGGGCAAAATAAATCAAGGGCCCCCCTTACAGGCCCCACCCATGTTCTGCTGCAAGCCCCACCCTTGTCCCGCCTCCATGCCCCGCCTCCAGCCACACCCTACACAATCTTTAATAAGATTTCAAAGTTAAAGCGACACAAAAGGCACCCAGACCCCTTCAGCTCATTGAAGTGGTCTGGGTACAGTGTCCCCTTTTGCAAATCGAGCTGCAATGTTCTAGAGAAACTGCATTGTTTACGTTCCAGCAATAAGTCGGCCTCTAGTGGCTGGCAGCCACCTGAGGGCTTCCTGGAGTAAAACAGACCTTTGGTCCGGTATCTGACGCTGGACGTCCTCACACTCTGCATGATGACCTCCAGGGTCAAATTTTTCCCCATAGGAAAGCATTGATTCAATGTCAGTCACTTCGGTGCGCAATCCCATCCTGCGGCGCGTGATCCCACGAGACCCGTGACCTACAGTGGCGGGTCTTGCGGGATCACGCGCTGCAGGACGGGATTGCGCACCGAAGTGACTGAACTCATTCCCGCGCAGCCCACAAGTAGCGGAACAATTACAAGAGGGGTGGGGAATAGCCAAATTAAAAAATATTTTGAACCAAAAGGTGTTATGGGGGCTCTGTGGATGGCACTGTTGTGGGGGCACTGTGGGTGGCACTGTTGTGGGGGCTCTGTGGGTGGCACTGTTGTGGGGGCTCTGTGGGTGGCACTGTTGTGGGGGGGGGATCTGTGGGTGACACATATATAGCACCTTATGCTATATATGTGTCATCCACAGATCCCCCCATAACAGTGTCCCTGTGAGTGAATGATCCCCAATACAGGGTCTGGGGGCCGGCATCTGGTGCTGTAATGGCAGCGGGGCCCAGTGCAGTCACTGTATTCTATTACACCGGGCCCCGCTCACTGTAATACTAATATTCATATGTGAACAACTTGAAATCCTCTGCGATCCTCTCCCTCTGAGCTCTCTGTACTCACAAACTCAGTAGCAGGCCGGGCGGCAGCGCAACTCACTGACGTCACGCGCCTGCTCCTCCTACTTTATGAATGAAGCAGGCGGAGCAGGCGCGTGACGTCAGTGAGTTGCGCTGCCGCCCAGCCTGCTACTGAGTTTGTGAGTACAGAGAGGGAGAGGATCGCAGAGGATTTCAAGTTGTTCACATATGAATATTAGTATTACAGTGAGCGGGGCCCGGTGTAATAGAATACAGTGACTGCACCGAGCCCCGCTGCCATTACCAGGCCAGCATAACATTCGGAATCGGGGTGCTGGGCACAGTGCTCCAGACTAAAAAAAATACCTAGTAGCCATTGGCTCCTGAACTGAAAAATTTAGGAGCCAAATTACATTTTTAGTCGCCAAATCAAAACTGAATCAAAATTTTGGTATCGTGACAACGCTACGCCGATCAGATTGGCGTAGGGTTGTTTCGATACCAAAGTTTTGATTCGCTTTCGTCACCATAAAAAAGTATTGCGATACTCAATACCGTGCAAAAAAAAAACACCAAAAAAAGCTGTGTGCATTTCGCATTTTATGAAACGTTCGGACCATAATAGAACAGTCCTATCCTATTTTTTGGGGTGACAAGGTGACTAAAAATGGCGAATGCTCACCGCATAGGAGATATTTTTTAATAATTTAATAGTTTGGACTTTTCGGACGCAGCGCTATGTAATATGTTTATTTATTGTTTATATATTTTATATGTAAAATTGGGAAAGGGGGGGATTTAAACTTAATATTTTAGGGTACTTTCACATTAGCGTTTTTCATTTCCGGCATAGAGTTCCGTCACAGGGGCTCAATACTGGAAAAGATGTCTTCAGGTCAGTCTTTTTGACTGATCAGGCAAAAGATAAAACCGCAGCATGCTACGGTTTTATCTCTGGCGAAAAAAACAGAAGATTTGCCTGAATGCCGGATCCATCCTTCCGGTTGAACCGTGCGATTTTCACGCATGGTTGCTAGGATGAAAGTCTATTCACTGTATTACTTTCCCTTATAACAACATGGTTATAAGGGAAAATAATAGCATTCTTTAATGCAGAATGCGTAGTAGAAGGTCAATATAATAAACATTGGTGGCGCAGTGCGCCCCCCCTCCCTAGTATAATAAACATATAAACATTGGTGGCGCAGTGCGCCCCCCCCAACATAATACACATTGGTGGCGCAGTGCGCCCCCCCTCCCTAGTATAATAAACATATAAACATTGGTGGCGCAGTGCGCCCCCCCCAACACCCCAGTATAATAAACATATAAACATTGGTGGGCAGTGCACCCCCCCCTCCCTAGTATAATAAATATATAAACATTGGTGGGCAGTGCGCCTCCCCCCCTCCCTAGTATAATAAATATATAAACATTGGTGGGCAGTGCGCCCCCCCCCTCCCTAGTATAATAAATATATAAACATTGGTGGGCAGTGCGCCCCCCCCCTCCCTAGTATAATAAATATATAAACATTGGTGGGCAGTGCGCCCCCCCCCTCCCTAGTATAATAAATATATAAACATTGGTGGGCAGTGCGCCTCCCCCCCTCCCTAGTATAATAAATATATAAACATTGGTGGGCAGTGCGCCCCCCCCTCCCTAGTATAATAAATATATAAACATTGGTGGGCAGTGCGCCCCCCCCTCCCTAGTACAATAAATATATAAACATTGGTGGGCAGTGCGCCCCTTCCCCCTCCCTAGTATAATAAATATATAAACATTGGTGGGCAGTGCGCCCCCCCCTCCCTAGTATAATAAATATATAAACATTGGTGGGCAGTGCGCCCCCCCCCCCCCTCCCTAGTATAATAAATATATAAACATTGGTGGCGCAGTGGGCAGTGCCAATGAGGGTTAAAAAAATAAATAAAAATTAACTCACCTCCACCAATTGATCGCGTAGCAGCCGGTCTTCTGTACTTTCTTCAGGACGCAGGACCTGTGGTGACATCACTGTGCTCATCACATGATACATCACCATGGTAATGGGCATTGTGATGGAGCTCAGTGACGTCACCACAGGTCCTGAAGAAAACAGGAGACCGGCAGCAGCTACGCGATCAATTGGAGGAGGTGAGTTAGTTTTTATTTATTTATTTTAACCCTCATTGGCACTTCCCACTGCGCCACCAATGTTAATTATACTGGGGGGGAGGCGCCGCACTCAATGTTAATTATACTGGGGGGGGGAGGCGCCGCACTCAATGTTGATTATACTGGGGGGGGGGAGGCGCCGCACTCAATGTTGATTATACTGGGGGGGACGCCGCACTCAATGTTGATTATACTGGGGGGGACGCCGCACTCAATGTTGATTATACTGGGGGGGGACGCCGCACACAATGTTTATTATACTGGGGGGGGGGGGGCGCCACCAATGAAGATAACTGAGCTGTTAATACAAATACAGGAGGCGGGTGCCGGAATCAAATAGCGGCACCCGACCTCTGTGACAGGGAGCTGCGATCAGCGGCAGTTAACCCCTCTGGTGCAGCTCCCTGTCATAGAGGTCGGGTGCCGCTATTTGATTCCGGCACCCGCCTCCTGTATTTGTATTAACAGCTCAGTTATCTTCATTGGCCACAGCCCCTCCCCCTGTCCCTCTTCTTATTGGCCGCGGCAGCAGCAGCAGCACAGGGGGAGGGAGAGACTCTTCCACTGCGCTGCTGATAATAAATAATATTATTCTGCAGCGGGCCCCCATCCCGCCCGGGCCCTCGGACCATGCCCGAAGTGCCCGACCGTTCAGTCCGCCCCTGCAGGGATCGGAGAGAGAGGAGGACAAGGAGGCTTCATCCATAAAGCCTGAATACAGTATGAGAGATTGTTCCATGGAGCCACCATAAGGATCACAGAGGCTCAGTGGGGTCCTGGGTTTAAATCTATCCAAGGTTAACATCTGTATGGAATTGTATGTTCTCCTTGTGTTTGTGTGGGTTTCCTCTGGATACTGGGATTTTCTCCCATCAGTAGTGTTCCCAGGGGGGGAAGGGGGGACGTCCGCCCCGGGTGCTAGCTCTCAAGGAAGTGCCAGAACAGAAGCAATGAGCGCTTCAATCAATACAGATGGAAGCGCTCATTGCTTTTCCCTTTATAAGATGCAGTAGTGCATCTTATAAAGGGAATACTAGTGAGTGCTTCCATAATGGAAGCGCTCACTAGTCTGCAGGAGGAGGGGGAGAGAAGTGCTGTGAGCACTGTACAGTACTTACCCTTCCTCCTGCTTGCTCTTCTCAGGGCCCGCGCTGTTGTGTCCTGGCTGCCTGCAGCGTCAGGACGTACAGAGTGCACTCTGACCTGACGCTGCAGGAGGTCAGGTGACTGCAGTGCAGTGTGGGCCCTGAGAAGAGAAGACAGCCAGGACAGGCAGAGTGGTGACAGGAGAGGTAAGTTACTTTATTATTTTACAGTCTGATCTGAGGTCTGATATGGAGGTCTAATGGGGGTCTGGAGTGGTCTATGGGGGATCTGAAGGTCTGACTGGGGGATCTGAAGGTCTGACTGGGGAGTCTGTAGGTCTGACTGCGGGGGTCTGGAGGTCTGACTGCAGGGGTCTGGAGGTCTGACTGCGGGGTCTGGAGGTCTGACAGCTGGGTCTGGAGTGGTCAAATGGGGGGTCTGGAGGTCTAATGGGGGTCTGGAGGTCTAATGGGTGGTCTGACTGGGGGGTCTGGAGGTATGACTGGGGGGTCTGATTGGGGGTCTGGAGGTCTAATGGGGGTCTGATTGGGGGTCTGCAGGTCTAATGAGGGGGTTGGAGGTCTAATGGGGGTCTGATTGGGGGTCTGGAGGTCTGACTAGGGGTCTGGAGGTCCTATGCGGGTCAGATATGGGGGTCTGGTTTGAGGTCTGATATGTGGGTCTGGTTTGAGGTCTGATGGGGGTCTTATATGGGGGTCTTATCTGAGGTATGATATTGGGTCGGGGTCTTACATGGAGGTCTAATGGGGGTCTGATCTGAGGTTTAAAACTGGGGTCTTATATGAGGTCTTTACATAGAGGTCTAAAGGGGGTTTGGTCTGAGATGGGGGGATCTCATTTAGGGTTTTATATGGGGGTCTGATCTGAAAGAAAGGGGGGGATTTTTTTGTACTAGCGCACAATATAAAGGGGTGTTTTTATACTGATGTACTATCTGTGTGGTACCAGTATTTTCATGGGGACTGTTTCTGCAGGAAAGTATTGGGGAGCACAGTGGAGACAGTATTCGTGGTGGCAGGATGGGGTGTTGAGAAGGTGAGAGGAAGTAGGAAAGTAAGATGTCTGTTTGTTAAACTGTGCAGAGACGAGGCGCGGCTGAAAGAAGTCACCATGGTGGTCTGGTCTAACAGGAGAAGAAGAAGAAAGATAATATCTACATCAGAGAAGAGAAGTCACTGGATGTAAGAGGTATGTGGCACTGTATGACCCTGTATGTTCTACAGCGCTGTATGTAATGTTTTCCAAGTATGTCTTTAAAGGGGTTGTCTGCTTTTTTTTTGGTTTGAGCGCTGCCTTCTCTGCTCTATTTACCTGCTCATCACTGCAAATGCTACGGCGAGCAGATGAACAGAACAGAGAAAGCAGCTCTCATATGAGCGCTGCCCTCTCTTCAAACAGCTGGGGGCACAGAGGGCATTACTACTATGGAGGGGGCATAGAGAGCATTACTAATGTGAAGGGGGCACAATGGGCATTTATACTATGGAGGAGGCACAGAGCCAGAGGGCGTTACTACAATGAAGGGGACACAGTGGGCATTATTACTGTGAAGGGGGCACAGTGGGCATTATTACTGTGAAGGGGGCACAATGGGGATTTCTACTATGGAGGGGTAACAGAGAGCATTACTAGCACAGTGGGCATTACTACTATTAAGGGGGCACAATGGGCATTATTACTGTGAAGGGGGCAAAATAAGCATTATTGCTATAAAGGGGGCACAGTGGGCATTATTACTATAAAGGTGGCACAATGGGGGTTATTACTATGAAGGGGACACAATGGGGATTATTACTGTGAAGGGGCACAATGGGGATTATTACTGTGAAGGGGGCACAATGGGGATTAATACTGTGAAGGGGGCACAGAGTTGGCATAACTACTGTGAGAGGGCACAATGTGGGCATGACTACTGTGAGGGGGCACACATCTGTACAAAACTACTGTAAAGGTTGTACAATGAGGGCAATATTACTGTGAGGGGGTACAATTTTTGTAAAATATTGGGGGTGGGGGTTCGAGAGAAAGGACCCGCCCCGGGTGCCAAACACACGCCACTGCCTCCGATAGTCCAGAAAAATATTTAGACTGTGATCTCTATACAGTGATGTAGAATTGGTTGGTGCTATATAAAGAAATCAAGTGGTTGACTAGGATGACAGGTTTAGTTTGATTCATTAGATAATAGTCTTGTAGAACAATTTTGCTTTCAACAGCCACTAACTTTCACATAACTGCATAAATCATTAGTACAGATGAATAAAAAATAAAAAAAAAATATATCTTATCTAAGAAACAATGGCTCTTTTCACAGCTCTTTTCCTACTTCGTTTCACCTATTTAGCTTTCAGACACTAGCGATCCGCTAGTGTCTGCTCTAACAAACCATCCTAATATAAGAGCTTATTGTCCTGCCGTTTAGCTAAAAAATAACTTATATAGATATGCAAATGAGCCTCTAGGTGCTATGGGGGCGTGATTAGCACCTAGAGGCTCCGTCTACCTTAACAAACTGCCGCCGCCCAGCGCGTCCCTCCAGCCCGCCCATCTCCCCTGGAATGCGATGCTCCTCGTATTCGGCGCATGCGCAGTGAATGTCTGATGGCTTCCCTGCTCAGACATCTCCACTGCGCCTGCGCCGATGACGTCATAGTGCTCCGAGGAGCAGGCACAGTGGAGATGTCTGAGCAGGGAAGCGGTCAGACATTCACTGCGCATGCGCCGAATACAGACGCGCACAAGGAGCATCGCATTCCGGAGGAGATGGGCGGGCTGGAGGGACGTGCTGGGCGGCGGCAGTTTGTTAAGGTAATCACTGTACAAATGTAATGTAGATTTTTTTGTAATGTAGATTATTGTTTTTTGGCAGCAGTCTTATGTAAATGTCAAATGTGAGAGTAGATGATCAAGACAACTGTTGGCAACCACCTGCAACCTCAGTCAATCGTACCAGTGAATAAAGGGAAGGGTCTCTGTATCTGTTCGTGTTTTCCGATATTTGCAATCTATGTATATTTAATTAAGTGTTCTTGCATGGCAAGACCACTTACTGTTATCTCACATATACAGTCAGGTCCATAAATATTGGGACATCGACACAATTCTAACATTTTTGGCTCTATACACCACCACAATGGATGTGAAATGAAACAAACAAGATGTGCTTTAACTGCAGACTGTCAGCTTTAATTTGAGGGTATTTACATCCAAATCAGGTGAACGGTGTAGGAATTACAACAGTTTGCATATGTGCCTCCCACTTGTTAAAGGACCAAAAGAAATGGGACAATTGGCTTCTCAGCTGTTCCATGGCAGGTGTGTGTTATTCCCTCATTATTCCAATTACAATGAGCAGATAAAAGGTCCAGAGCTCATTTCAAGTGTGCTATTTGCATTTGGAATCTGTTGCTGTCAACTCTCAAGATGAGATCCAAAGAGCTGTCACTATCAGGGAAGCAAGCCATCATTAGGCTGAAAAATCTAAACAAACCCATCAGAGAGATAGCAAAAACATTAGGCGTGGCCAAAACAACTGTTTGGAGCATTCTTAAAAAGAAAGAACGCATCGGTGAGCTCAGCAACACTAAAAGACCCGGAAGACCACGAAAAGCAACTGTGGTGGATGACCAAATAATTATTTCCCTGGTGAAGAAAACACCCTTCACAACAGTTGGCCAGATCAAGAACACTCTCCAGGAGGTAGGTTTATGTGTGTCAAAGTCAACAATCAAGAGAAGACTTCACAAGAGTGAATACAGAGGGTTCACCACAAGATGTAAACCATTGGTGAGACTCAAAAACAGGAAGGCCAGATTAGAGTTTGCCTTCACATTCTGGAACAACATCCTATGGACAGATGAGACCAAGATCAACTTGTACCAGAGTGATGGGAAGAGAAGAGTATGGAGAAGGAAAGAAACTGCTCATGATCTAAGCCCTAAGCATACCACCTCATCATTAAAGCATGGTGGTGGTAGTGTCTTGGCGTTGGCATGCATGGCTGCCAATGGAACTGGTTCTCTTGTATTTATTGATGATGTGACTGCTGACAAAAGCAGCAGGATGAATTTTGAAGTGTTTCGGGCAATATTATCTGCTCATATTTAGCCAAATGCTTCAGAACTCATGGATGGCGCTTCACAGTGCAAATGGACAATGACCCAAAGCATACTGCAAAAGCAACCAAATCGTTTTTTTAAGGGAAAGAAGTGGAATGTTATGCCATGGCCAAGTCAATCACCTGATCTGAATACGATTGAGCATGCATTTCACTTGCTGAAGACAAAACTGAAGGGAAAATGCCCCAAGAACAAGCAGGAACTGAAGACAGTTGCAGAAGAGGCCTGGCAGAGCATCACCAGGGATGAAACCCAGCATCTGGTGATGTCTATGCGTTCCAAACTTCAGGCTGTAATTGACTGCAAAGGATTTGCAAGCAAGTATTAAAAAGTGAAAGTTTAATTTATGATTATTATTCTGTCCCATTACTTTTGGTCAATTAACAAGTGGGAGGCACATATGCAAAGTGTTGTAATTCCTACACCGTTCACCTGATTTGGATGTAAATACCCTCAAATTAAAGCTGACAGTCTGCAGTTAAAGCACATCTTGTTCGTTTCATTTCAAATCCATTGTGGTGTATAGAGCCAAAAATTTTTAGAATTGTGTCGATGTCCCAATATTTATGGACCTGACTGTATATTCTTATTATTATAGCCAAATTTACCACCCTAACGCCTCCCACAGTTTTTACACTACATAGACAGTAATATACCGAAACGTGTGGATTGTTCCCAATTGGTGTACTATTACTTTGTGGAATGTTTCGCCAAATGGTTCACGAAATATCCGTGTTTTTGTGGCGAAATTGGTCCCATAGAAATGAATGGCGGAATGTTCAAAACTAGAGTGGGAGCTGACAAAAGCTAGAGTGGGAGCTGAAAAATCAGGACATGATTTCTAAACTGCCACCACTCCCTCATTTTCAAGCCCAACTACACACATCTTATATCAAAACGTTCAGCTATCCCTGCTGCCACTAAAAATAATGCTAAGCCATAGTCCTGATAGTTTTCACAATATGGCTATTTGTTTGCAACTTACGCTGCCCATTGACATTAATTCAAACTCCACTCTAGCTACCTCAAATTTGAATGGCAATTTCTAAACTGCGACTGTGCCTTCATTTTTAATATTTCAGAGACATACTATGCATTGAAATGTAGGTCTGGGTCTTGGGATTCTCACAATATAAAGCTCTTCACTGTAGGATTTATAGTTTTTAAAACTAATACCATTTGAAGATGGCAACTGCCAGTGAAGTGAGCAATTTGGAGCAGTTTGTTTTTAACCGCTCTTCTCTGCCCTATTTGAAATCTAATTTAGAATTTGTGACAGTTTGGCCGGCTTCTGGTGAAAGGTTTGGAAATAAGTTTTATACAGTAGAGAGTATTTGAGGTGTTTCAACTAGCTACATTTATGAAAAGAAATTAGAGCTGTGTGAATATCATCATGCCATCTAAAGGAAAGAGATCTAGAGCTGCAAAGATACGCTGGACTAAACTGGACATTTCAGACCCATACTTTCGGGATCCGGAGCCCCACAGCAGCATAGTGGAAATGGAGGTTTGTGACATTCGGGATCCGAAGCCCCATAGCAGCATTGTGGAAAAGGAGGTTTGTGACAGTGAATGTGCCCAGGAGGTACATGGTGAACCTGTGGTGTCATTCCCATGTTCAACTCAGTGTCAAGTTCAAGAGCACAGTGACAGTGTGATGGGCACTTCTGAAAACCATGGCATGCAAGAACCATGTGTACCAAGTGAGATATCTGTGCAGGCATCATTTCATCGGGTCATCATGGCTATGGAAGGTTAAGGAACAAACAGTGTACATGCATGGCTCTGACATTTTTGGCATACCACAGTGAGCTTGATGATGTGAGGAAGGAAGATCTTGATCAAATACTGAAGAAGGGCAACAGCTTGTATGGCACAACAATAAAAAAACTAGTAAAACGAAGAAATGTCTATCAGCACCAACACTTGACAATGGAAGAAGTGCCCCTCAGAGTCAACACTGACAAATATGAGTATAACGTTGTGAAATCTCCAGTGTTATCGGGATGTGTGAGAGCCACGGTAGACGGTGACAACAAAAGTTGGTTTGTTGATCTCTCCACAAGACTTCAGTGTCTCAATGCAGATGTTACACATGCACAATGCAGATGTTACACGTGCGGCCGTTCCGCAATTCCGTATTTGCGGACCCATTAAAGTGAATGGGTCCGCATCTGTGATGTGGAATGAACACGGAACTGTGGCCGTGTATTGCGGGCCGCAATACGGCCACGGATCACACACGTTCATGTGAACTAGGCCTTATCGGGATGTGTGAGAGCCACGGTAGACGGTGACAACCAAGGTTGGTTTGTTGATCTCTCCACAAGACTTCAGTGCCTCAATGCAGATGTTACACATGCACTTTTTATAGTAGTGCCATATTTCATTGCATTGTTCAGAGACAAGTCTGGGAGATATGCACTGTTTGATTCTCATAGTCGAAATAAGGATGGACTTCCTGCCACTGGAAAAGGAAAAGCTGTTATGATCACTTTTACACATTTGAGAGATATGGGGGAAAGGATTTATAAGTTGTATGAATTGCTCCTTACAGACACCGGAGGCCCTATTGATGGACTGCGGTATGACTTCATGCCAGTCTCATTTCATCATGCAAGATGTCTTTCAGAAGTTTGCTGTCCCCACTGGTGCAATCTGACAAACCACATAATGGAAAGCATGTGGAGAACAAAGTTACGGAGATGACCAACGATGCAACACACACTGGATTCCCAGCCAGCAAGCATTCTCCACGGTCACTTGATGCAAAATCCTCCCAGGGCATATGGAAGAACAGTAAGCCATTTTCCAAATTAAATGCACAGCGACAACAAAAACTGAAGACAAGACACAGAAATGAAAGAAGGCGTGGTTTCAAGGCTACAAAGATGTCTGTCACCAATAAGAAGAGGACATACATCACCAGCCGATACAGATCAGATGCTGATTTTAAGTTGAAGCAGAAGCAATACATTACCAGAAAATATGCGACAAATGCCGATTTCAACTTGAAGCAGAAGCATTACATCACCAGAAAATATGCAATAGATGCATGTTTCAAGTTAAAGCAGAAGCAATACACAACCAGCAAATATGTGACAGATGCCAATTTTAACTGTAAGAAGAAGCAATACATCACCAGAAAATATCATAATGATCCTGCTTTCAGAAAACGTTACTTGCAACAGTGTATGAGTTACATGAAAATGAAGCATCACACTCAAGCAGATTTTCCTATAACATGCAATGTGCCTTCAAAATAAGAATGAAATACAGATGATGGACTCGTGTCATTCAGGAATGCAGTCAACCAGTGGACAACAGCCTAATGCAGACAGCTATATCCACTTTCCATGAATGCATTAGGGCTGGGCCAACTTTTGTGTGCACGATGTGTCATCGCACCCTTTTCCCTAACCAAGTGAAACATTGCATTCACAGCAAATACAAGATGAATCTACACATTGTGGCTGCCTGTTTGACAGGGAAATATGTCCATGTGTGTAACAATCACTGTCAAGGCCCTGAACAATGCACCATACCAGATGAAAGGACCAAAGAATGGATTTGTCACAACTGTGATTCACATTTAAAAGTAGGACACAAATCATCCATCGCTGTGGCTAACATGGAGCTGGTGCCCACTCCCCCAGAGCTCTGCGATTTGAATGTGCTGGAAAGACAACTTTTGGCCAACATACTGCCATTTGCCAAGATCATCACACTTCACAAAGGTCGACAGGCAGCTATACACGGCGCTGTAGGGTGTGTGCCATTCGAGGTGGAAACCACGGTCAATACTCTACCAAGATCGCACAGCACATCCCAGTTACACAGAGTGAAGCTGAAAAGTCGTCTGACTTACAAAGGCCACCAGCTGTTTCACAATGTCAACATGAGAAATGTAGTAGTAGGTCTGTCAAAACTCATTGACACACAGCCCGACTACAGTGACATTTCAATCAGAGTGGATGAGACAATCGCTGATGATGATAATGATGATGGGATGGAAATCGACATTTGTGATGAAACTGAAATGATGGAGATACTTGAACGCATCAAATTGTGATCCATCAGAGGTACAGTCTGCAGGTTTACCAGCTGCTTCTGAGCAACAGAAAGGCCATGACCTACAACCTCCCAATGCAGAGGATGAGAAGGATGCACTAAGGAATTGGCCTAGACAGTTGTTTGCAGCCATCTGACCTTGGAAATGAAGCACTGACACATGGTGATGGAATATTCAGCATTGCACCTGCGCAAGGAAACACACTTAGCTTCTTTAAAGTTCCTAGGCTTGAGGCAATGGCTTTCCCTGTTCAGTTCCCTACTGACAGAATACATTGGACCAGGCAAGACAAGTCAAACTGTGCCCGAGCATGTATTTCAATGCAAGGCTTTTTTGTGTTGATACTCGTTTTGTAAGAGACACTAGCTACCTCTTCTTTGCGCAGTTTGTCACAGAGACACACATGGCCAAAAGCAGCATGTCCATCCAGTTAAGGAAAGGAAAACCCAATACCAGGGATGGACAGAAAAAATCCAACAAGTTGCTACAGGACAAACGTGAGGTTGAGAGGTCGGTGCGAAACATAGATGCCACAAGGTTCATGCAACCACTGAGAGGGAGTCCAGCATACTGGGATAAAAATATGAAGAATTTGCTAGCCATGGTCAGACAATTGGGAATGCCAACTTTTTTTCTTACCTTCTCTGCTGCAGAATTCAGATAGTAATAACGGCAATAAAGGCGCAACAAAGTCAAAAGGTGGATTTTGCAGAGCTAGACTGGGCTGAAAAGTGTGACATTCTTCGAGGCAACCCAGTGACCACCATGCGCATGTTTGACAGACGGGTTGATGCTCTAATGCGAGAGCTGCTGTCGGGTCCTGCACAGCCAATCAGTAAAGTTATCGATTACTTTTACCAGGTTGAATTTCAGGCGAGAGGTAGCCCGCATTTACATTGTCTCTGTTGGGTAGCAGGAGCTCCTATATTTGGACAAGACAGCGATGACTGCTGTGTGCCTTTATAGATCATAACATCTCATGCCAGCTGCCTGATGAAGCCAAACACAGATTTGTAACAGCACTTCAAATGCACAGCAGATCTCATTCAAAATTGTGCAAGAAAGGTAACAGAGTATGCAGATTTGGATTTCCAAAGCCACCTGTTAGAAAAACGAGGATAACTTACCCGATGCCAGAAGAACAAGGAGATCGTGCAATGAAACCACAAGCAGCCAAAAACAAACTGAAACCAGTCTGGGATTTGCTAAATAACACGAAAGTGCAGCTTGAAGACATGTCACAGCTACTGGCACGGTGTGATATGACTTTGAATCAGTACAACTCGTACATTAAGGCATTGACCTCCTCAAGAGTGATTCTAATGAAGCGTGATGTCAAGGACTGCTGGGTAAACAACTACAATCCACATTTGCTGACGGCCTGGGACGCCAACATGGACATCCAGTACATTCTTGATGAGTATGGTTGCATCATGTGCATGTTGTCCTACATATCCAAGCCAGAATGCGAGCTGAGTGACTATCTCAAAACAATAGTCAAAGAAATGAGCGCAGAAACAGAATGAGAAGAAATGAAAGAAGTTCTTCAGGCTTATTCAAAACACGGAGAGGTCAGCGCCCAGGAGTCTGTGGCCCGTATGTGCAGCCTGAAAATTAAGTCTTGCTCACGTGAGGTTGTTTTTCTGCCAACTAGTGACAACGCACTGAAAATGAGTCTCCCGCTCAGTGCGTTGCAGAACAAACCAGCTGATTCCCTTAATGTGTGGATGACGAGTTTTGTCGACAAATTCAGAGCCAGACCCGAAACACCAGAGTTTGAGTCCATGTGTCTGGCAGATTTTGCATCCCATTACAGGGTTGTCTATGGCAAGCAAAAGGAAGATGGCAAGCAAAAGGAAGACAGCAAGCGTGTCAGCCTATTGAATGAAATGGGAATGATTCAAAAACGCACGAGAGGGAAGCCTGCAACCATCAGGTACGCACGCTTCTCAGAGAAGAAGGACCCTGAGAACTACTATGGCAGACTGCTTGAACTCTACCTACCCTACCATTCAGAGTCATCACTGCAAACTGTAAGGTTCCCAACACACCAGGATTTTTACAAAGGCTCCTGTGTGAGCTTAACAGGAGAAGAAGCAATCCGAGCAGTGTCTGCAATTGTTACCAGCAACCAAAGGAAGTTCGAATAACACAACAAAATTGTGGAACAAGTCTTGGATGACTTTGTAAAAAACGGCCCTGTTGAAGATGCTTGGATCATCTTTGCCCCAGAAGCTGAGTTGGATAGGTTGGAATGTATAGAGCAGGCATGCTCAACCTGCGGCCCTCCAGCTGTTGCAAAACTACAAATCCCATCATTCCCGGACAGCCTACAGCTATCAGCCTACAGAAGGGCATGGTGGGAGTAGTAGTTTTACAACAGCTGGAGAGCCGCAGGTTGAGCATCCCTGGTATAGAGGAACGCAAAGAAGGGGAGCCACTTCATGAGAATGAACAAGATGATGTTCCGGAGTATACACGTCACAAACAAACAGGTGGAATTGCGCTTACTGTGGAGGCCCTACAAATGTGCCCTGATTTCCTTTGGAAAATGTAAAGAAACCTTAACCGGACACAAGCTCAGACATTCTACTCAGTTTGTGACTGGTGCACTAACCGTGTGTGTAGCGGTCAGGCGAGGAAGAGACTGCAAGGCAGGATTCAAATACAGTACAGCAAACAAGGAGGCTGAAGCATACACCGGCTTTATTAAAGAACACAATGTAACTGCCGGAAAATAGGATTAACAGTACAGTACCACAGCACCAGAGGCACAATGGATTAATGACAGCAATGATATAAACAGATTTACATAAATCGGCTAGAATGTTAACCTCTTGCCGCACACCTAACGCCGAAAGGCGTCATCGCGGCGGCTCTCCCAGGCTACACTTACGCCGATTGGCGTCATCTCGCGTGAGCCGAGATTTCCTGTGAACGCGCGCACACAGGCGCGCGTTCACAGGATCGGAAGGTAAGCGAGTGGATCTCCAGCCTGCCAGCGGCGATCGATCGCTGGCAGGCTGGAGATGCGATTTTTTTAACCCCTAACAGGTATATTAGACGCTGTATTAATAACAGCGTCTAATATACCTGCTACCTGGTCCTCTGGTGGTCCCTTTTGTTTGGATCGACCACCAGAGGACACAGGTAGCTCAGTAATATGTAGCACCAAGCACCACACTACACTACACCCCCCCTGTCACTTATTAACCCCTTATTCACCCCTGATCACCCCATATAGACTCCCTGATCCCCCCCTGTCATTGATCACCCCCCTGTCATTGATCACCCCCTTGTAAGGCTCCATTCAGACGTCCGTATGATTTTTACGGATCCACTGATATATGGATCGGATCCGCAAAACACATACGGACGTCTGAATGGAGCCTTACAGGGGGGTGATCAATGACGGGGGTGATCACCCCATATAGACTCCCTGATCACCCCCCTGTCATTGATCACCCCCCTGTCATTGATCACCCCCTTGTAAGGCTCCATTCAGACGTCCGTATGATTTTTACGGATCCACTGATACATGGATCGGATCCGCAAAACACATACGGACGTCTGAATGGAACCTTACAGGGGGGTGATCAATGACGGGGGTGATCACCCCATATAGACTCCCTGATCACCCCCCTGTCATTGATCACCCCCTTGAAAGGCTCCATTCAGACGTCCGTATGATTTTTACAGATCCACTGATACATGGATTGGATCAGCAAAACACATACGGACATCTGAATGGAGCCTTACAGGGGGGGGGTGATCAATGACAGGGGTGATCACCCCATATAGACTCCCTGATCACCCCCCTGTCATTGATCACCCCCCTGTCATTGATCACCCCCCTGAAAGGCTCCATTCAGATGTCCGTATGTGTTTTGCGGATCCGATCCATGTATCCGTGGATCCGTAAAAAACATACGGACGTCTGAATGGAGCCTTACAGGGGGGGTGATCAATGACAGGGGGGTGATCACCCCATATAGACTCCCTGATCACCCCCCTGTCATTGATCACCCCCCTGTAAGGCTCCATTCAGACATTTTTTTGGCCCAAGTTAGCGGAAATTATTTTTTTTTTTTTCTTACAAAGTCTCATATTCCACTAACTTGTGTCAAAAAATAAAATCTCACATGAACTCACCATACCCCTCACGGAATCCAAATGCGTAAAATTTTTTAGACATTTATATTCCAGACTTCTTCTCACGCTTTAGGGCCCCGAAAATGCCAGGGCAGTATAAATACCCCACATGTGACCCCATTTCGGAAAGAAGACACCCCAAGGTATTCGGTGAGGGGCATATTGAGTCCATGAAAGATTGAAATTTTTGTCCCAAGTTAGCGGAAAGGGAGACTTTGTGAGAAAAAAAAAAAAAAAAATCAATTTCCGCTAACTTGTGGCAAAAAAAATTAAATTTTATGAACTCGCCATGCCCCTCATTGAATACCTTGGGGTTTCTTCTTTCCAAAATGGGGTCACATGTGGGGTATTTATACTGCCCTGGCATTTTAGGGGCCCTAAAGCGTGAGAAGAAGTCTGGGATCCAAATGTCTAAAAATGCCCTCATAAAAGGAATGTGGGCCCCTTTGCGCATCTAGGCTGCAAAAAAGTGTCACACATCTGGTATCGCCGTACTCAGGAGAAGTTGGGGAATGTGTTTTGGGGTGTCATTTTACATATACCCATGCTGGGTGAGAGAAATATCTCGGTCAAATGCCAACTTTGTATAAAAAAAATGGGAAAAGTTGTCTTTTGCCTAGATATTTATCTCACCCAGCATGGGTATATGTAAAATGACACCCCAAAACACATTGCCCAACTTCTCCTGAGTACGGCGATACCACATGTGTGACACTTTTTTGCAGCCTAGGTGGGCAAAGGGGCCCACATTCCAAAGAGCACCTTTCGGATTTCCCCGGCCATTTTTTACAGATTTTGATTTCAAACTACTTCTCACGCATTCGGGCCCCTAAAATGCAAGGGCAGTATAACTACCCCACAAGTGACCCCATTTTGGAAAGAAGACACCCCCAGGTATTTCGTGATGGGCATAGTGAGTTCATGGAAGTTTTTATTTTTTGTCACAAGTTAGTGGAATATGAGACTTTGTAAGAAAAAAAAAAATAATCATTATTTTCCTCTAACTTGTGACAAAAAATAAAAAATTCTAGGAACTCGCCATGCCCCTCACGAAATACCTTGGGGTGTCTTCTTTCCAAAATGGGGTCACTTGTGGGGTAGTTATACTGCCCTGGCATTTTAGGGGCCCAAATGCGTGCGAAGTAGTTTGAAATCAAAATGTGTAAAAAATGGCCGGTGAAATCCTAAAGGTGATCTTTGGAATGTGGGCCCCTTTGCCCACCTAGGCTGCAAAAAAGTGTCACACATGTGGTATCGCCGTACTCAGGAGAAGTTGGGGAATGTGTTTTGGGGTGTCATTTTACATATACTCATGCTGGGTGAGATAAATATCTTGGTCAAATGCCAACTTTGTATAAAAAAATGGGAAAAGTTGTCTTTTGCCGAGATATTTCTCTCACCCAGCATGGGTATATGTAAAAAGAAACCCCAAAACACATTGCCCAACTTCTCCTGAGTACGGCGATACCAGATGTGTGACACTTTTTTGCAGCCTAGGTGGGCAAAGGGGCCCACATTCCAAAGAGCACCTTTCGGATTTCACCGGCCATTTTTTACAGATTTTGATTTCAAACTACTTACCACAAATAAGGGCCCCTAGAATGCCAGGGCAGTATAACTACCCCACAAGTGACCCCATTTTGGAAAGAAGACACCCCAAGGTATTTCGTGATGGGCATAGTGAGTTCATGGAAGTTTTTATTTTTTGTCACAAGTTAGTGGAATATGAGACTTTGTAAGGAAAATAAAGAAATAAAAAAAAAACATAATTTTCCGCTAACTTGTGACAAAAAATAAAAAGTTCTATGAACTCACTATGCCCATCAGCGAATACCTTAGGGTGTCTACTTTCCGAAATGGGGTCATTTGTGGGGTGTTTCTACTGTCTGGGCATTGTTGAACCTCAGGAAACATGACAGGTGCTCAGAAAGTCAGAGCTGCTTCAAAAAGCGGAAATTCACATTTTTGTACCATAGTTTGTAAACGCTATAGCTTTTACCCAAACCATTTTTTTTTTACCCAAACATTTTTTTTATCAAAGACATGTAGAACAATAAATTTAGAGAAAAATTTATATATGGATGTCGTTTTTTTTGCAAAATTTTACAACTGAAAGTGAAAAATGAAATTTTTTTTGCAAAAAAATCAGTAAATTTTGATAAATAACAAAAAAAGTAAAAATGTCAGCAGCAATGAAATACCACCAAATGAAAGCTCTATTAGTGAGAAGAAAAGGAGGTAAAATTCATTTGGGTGGTAAGTTGCATGACCGAGCAATAAACCGCTAAAGTTGTGGAGTGCCGATTTGTAAAAAAGGGCCTGGTCACTAGGGGGGTATAAACCTGTGGTCCTTAAGTGGTTAATAGAATTTTCCATAGAAACAGAATGAGCTAAAACAGCAAACACACAGCTTACAAGCTACTCTTCACTAATAGTTTCCTATCTACCCGTGCTACCCAGGGTACGCTTCTACAGCGCACTGACTAAATTCCCTTACTCTATGACCTATCGCAGATAAGCACCGGTGCCACTCACAGTTCTGCAGATTGTCCTTGGTCCGGTACGTGACGGAAGGTGCAGTCTGACTCCAGATACGGTTGCTTGCTTGTCCCAGCGTGGTCTTTCTTTCTCTCTGGTTGAATTGCAGCAGGTGCAGGCATCCACCTAGATCAGCTCTGACAGGAGGAATCCGGCTTGTTACTGGTCTCTGAATGGCATGATCTCATTCCTCTGGAACACACTTTGCAGTCCCTGTATTCTGCTCCACAGCGGACAGGAAGAAATCACTTCTTATAGTCTTTCTGTTATACCTCCCAACAGGCAGACTCTCTCCCTCTCAAGACAGACACGGCAAGTTCGGCAACCACCAGCACAGCCCGGGAGAAACTTTATTGTCCTCTTTCAGCTTGTCCTTTCCCTTATTCCAAGACACAGCAGCCTCTTGTGGCTGGAGGAGGACATCACAGCCTGTGTGCAGCATTATCACTAGAAATGTCAGTGCAATGTAACTTGGTGAATATAAGGCTGACTCTTAAATGCCTCCCCACTTAAAGGTGGCCGTCCTCGGCCTTGATATATAGTCCATAAAAACAAAGTGGTTAAGGGAACATTTAAATGACAGTACAACATTGTCCACAATATATACAGGCAGACCAAATGAACTGATCAGCAGCGTACCTGTTTGGTGGAACCCCTGCAGTAAGCCTACTGGATCTCCGGAGATCTTGGCTATTAGGATTGAGCGAACCCGAACTGTAAAGTTCGGGTTCGTACAGAACTTGTAACGGGGTTCTGAAGGTGCACTCGGTCCCCCATTGCCCGCAGAACTGTTGCTTAGCTTTGGGAATGAGGATCTGTGTTTGACCTCGTTCCCAGGGCGGCTTTACTGCTGGATGGCTTCCTGCTCCTAAGTCTGCCTTGATCGCCGAGCTGATCACTCGGTGCTCAACTGGTTGGTCTGTCGGTCATGTGACGCTGGCCACGTCACATGACCCTCACTCCCCACTATAAATACAGTCAGCCTGCTAGCCACAGGTTGCCTGTTAATTCTAGGTTCCTGGCTATTTGTTGGACTACTGAATACTCACCTGATCCTGTTCCCTGACGATCCTTTGCCAGCTCCTCCTGTACTGCGCATCCCTCCTGGTATTGTGACCTCGGTTCCCACCTGACTACTCTTTGCGAACTCCTCTGGTACTTCTCTACTCTCCTGTTATTTGACCCCGGCTTCTCCTGACCATTCTTTGCTTAACCCTTTGTACTGCGTAGCTCTCTTGGTTCTGACCCGGTCCGTTCACGTTCCGTATTTTGTCTTGTCTGTCTTCCCTGCACGTATCCTAAGTTATCCAAAGTTGTCGTCCAGTTTTCCCCTGTCATCAGGACTCGTGAGGCAAGTAGGCAGGGCCAGGGGTGAGGGTGGAGCGCAGTGCTCACTATCCTTCCCCCTGTGTGTGTGTGGACGTGACCGTTACAGAACTTTAGGATTTTTGCACCCCGGACCCGAACATTTCTGTAAAAGTTTGGGTTCGGTGTTCGGCGATTTCTTAGCGCTTTTTGTAAGGCTGCAGAGCAGCCGAAAAAGCGTTTAACTGTGTTACCTTAGAAGCCATCACAGCCATGCCTACTAATGGCATTGCTGTGATTGGCCAGTGCAGCATGTGACCCAGCCTCTATATAAGCTGGAGTCACGTAGCACTGAACGTCACTCTGCTGTGCTTAGTGTAGGGAGAGGATGCTGCTGCTGTGAGGGAGAGAATAGGACAGAATCTTTAATCAGAACTCCAATTGAACTCAGCGATCTACATAGATTTAGTTGTGTGGGTGCAGTGCACAATCTTTTTTCTCTGCCCTGAGCCCAGTGACAGAGAAAAATAAAACTTTTATCCGTCTGTTAGGTGGGCGGCAACGGCCATTTTATGCAAGCTCAATGCACCAGCACTGCATATGTGCTTTTGTGACATTCAAATCCAAGCTTGAAATACTGCAATAATAATCTGGTTTTAAAAAAAAAACACCCTTTTTTGACAATATCCTACATCTGGTGCCTTTGCAGCATTAGTCAGTGTGCAATTTAAGCTAGAAATACAGATATAATTTTCAGGGTTTTTAAAAACACCCTTTTTGGGCAAAATACACAATTTCACAGCCCTTGCTGCATCTGCACGTGTGAAATTCAAGCGTTATATACTGCTTTCATATTCTGTAAGTAAAAAAAAACACCCATTTTGGGCAAAAAACTTAGTTTTGCAGCCTTTGCTGCATATGTCATTGTGAGATACACCCTTTAGATACTGTGGTTCTATTCTGCTATTTAAAAAAAAAAAACATTTTGGGCAAAAATCTTTAATTGCGGCCTAGTCTGCATCTGTACTTGTGAGATACACACTTTAGATACTGTGGTTCCATTCTGCTATTAGAAAAACACCCATTTTGGGCAAGATCCTAAATTAGAGAAATATGAGGAGAGCGTCAAATAAAGGACGTGGCCCCAGTCGTGGTGCTGCTGGTGGAGCTCCTGTTGCATGGAGAGGACGTGGTCGATCTGTGCCAGCTACACGCACAAGTGAAACCCCTTCCTCAGGTGCGAGTAGGCGACAGAACCTGCAGCGGTATTTGGTCGGGCCAAATGCGGCTCTACGAATAATGAGGCCAGAACAAGTTCAGATGATAGTAGATTGGGTTGCTGACAGTGCCTCTAGTTCCTTCACATTGTCTCCCACCCAGTCTCCTGCTGAAAGATCAGAGTTGGCACCTGCAGCCGATGTCCATCAGTCTTTCACCTCACCCCCTTGCAAATCAGCCAAGCAGTCTGAGCCCCAAGTCATGCACCAGTCTCTTCTGCTTTTTGACAACTCTGTTAGCAGGGTTTCCCAGGGCCATCCACCTAGTCCTGCCCCAGAAGTGGAAGAGATTGAGTGCACCTATGCCCAACCACTTATGTTTCAAGATGAGTACATGGGAGGACCATCGCAGCACGTCTCGGATGATGACGAAACACAGGCGCCAACTGCTGGGGCTTTCAAAAGTGTGCAGACCGACAAGGAGGGCAGGGGTGAAGACTGGGTGGAAGATGATGTGGAGGACGATGAGGTCCTCGACCCACATTGAATCAAGGTCATGCGAGTGACCTGTGTAGTTCAGAGGAAGAGGCGGTGGTCGCACAGAGCCCCCATCACAGCAGAAGAGGGAGCAGGGTGCAAAAGCGGAGCGGCGATCCCCTAGACAGTACGCCTGCTACTGCCCACCGCAGCAAGGGACCGAGCACACCAAAGCCAGCTCCAAGGAGTTCCCTGGTGTGGCAGTTCTTCAGACAATGTGCTGACGACAAGACACGAGTTGTTTGCACGCTGTGCAATCAGAGCCTGAAGCGAGGCATAAACGTTTTCAACCTGAGCACAACCTGCAGGACCAGGCATCTAAGTGAAAAGCACGACCTGCAGTGGAGTAGACACCTCAAAAACCAAGAAAGGTCTCTGGCTCCTCCTGCTTCCTCTTCTGCTGCAGTCTCGGCCTCTTCATCCACTTATGGAGTGACAGCGCCACCTGCCACCCCGCAAACAGAGGATCTGGCAGCAACACCACCATCTGGGTCACCAAGCATCTCCACAATGTCCCACGGAAGCGTTCAGCTCTCCATCTCCCAAACACTGGAGCTGAAGAGGAAGTACCCCCCTACCCCCCGCGATCCCTGGCCCTGAATGCCAGCATTTCAAAATTACTGACCTTTGAAATGCTGTCATTCCGTCTGGTGGAGACGGATAGTTTTAAAGGCCTTATGGCGGTGGCTGTCCCACAGTACGTTGTGCCCAGCCGCCACTACTTTTCAAGACGAGCCATCCCTTCCCTGCACAACCAAGTAGGGGATAAAATCAGGTGTGCACTGCGCAACGCCATCAGTGGCAAGGTGCACCTCACTACGGATACGTGGACCAGTAAGCACGGTCAGGGACGTTATATCATTATAACAGCACACTGTGTAAATGCAGTTGCTGCTGGGCCTGAGGCGGATAGCAGTTTGGCGCATGTCCTTCCATCACCGAGGATTGCAGGGCGCTTCAGTTTGCCTCCTGTTGCTTCCTCCTCCTACTCCACTTCCTCATCCTCTACCGACTCCTCAGTCAGTCAGCGTAACCCCTTCACCACCAACTTTAGCACAGCCAGGGGTAAATGACAGCAGGCAGTTTTAAAACTTATCTGTTTGGGGTACAAACCCCACACCGCCCAGGAGCTGTGGACGGGCCTTGAACAACAGACCGATGAGTGGTTGGTGCCAGTGAGCCTGGTGGGGTGCGATGATGTGCGAAATCTCGTAGCTCCGGGACTAGCCGGTTTGACACATATCCCTTGCCTGGCGCATGTGCTGAATTTGGTGGTGCAGAGATTCCTTAAAAAATACCCCGATATGTCAGAGCTGCTACATAAACCGTCTGTGCGCGCTTTGGCATTCTCACCCTGCTGCTTGCCTGTCAGCGCTGCAGCGTAACTTCGGTCTTCCCGCTCCCCGGCTCATATGCGACGTGCCCACAAGGTGGAACTCCACCTTGCACATGCTGGCCAGACTGTGCGAGCAGCAGCAGGCGATAGTGGAGTTTCAGCTGCAGCACGCACGGGTGAGTCACTCTGCGGAACAGCACCACTTCACCACCAATGACTGGGCCTCCATGCGAGACCTGTGTTCCTTGTTGCGCTGTTTCGAGTACTCCACCAACATGGCCAGTGCCGATAACGCGTTCTCAGCGTTACCATGCCACTTCTATGCCTCCTTGAAAAAACACTGCTGGCGTTGATGGAAGAGGATGTGGCACAGGAGGAGGAGGAGGAGGAGGAGGAAGAGGGATCATTTTGTAGGGTTTCCAACCAGTCATTCACAAGTGGCTCTGAGGGTGGATTCCTGCACCCACAAACGCTAGGTACACAATTGTCCAGCCAGGGCACAGTTCTGGAGGATGACGAGGTGGAGGATGAGGAGAAGGAGATGGAGGAGGAGGAACCTTGTTCACAGCAGGGTGGCACCTAGACCAGCTCATGGCCATCATTGGTGCGTGGCTGGGGGGATACAGAGGACACAGATGATACATCTCCCACAGAGGACAGCTTTTCGTTGCATCTGGGCAGCCTGGCACACATGAGCGATTACATGCTGCAGTGTCTTGGCAACGACCGCCGAGTTGCCCACATTCTAACTTGTGCTGATTACTGGGTGGCCACGCTGCTGGATCCCCGTTACATGGACAACTTACCGTCCTTAATTGCCTCACTGGAGCGTGATTGTAAGATGCGCAAGTGCAAGCGCACGCTGGTAGACGCGCTGCTGGTGGCATTCCCACCTGACAGCGGGGGCACAGTGGAAGCCCAAGGCGAAGACCGAGAAGGAGAAAGAGGTCGCCAACGCAGCTGGGGCACCGCCAGCACCTCAGAATGCAGGGTTAGCATGGCCGAAATGTGGAAAAGCTTTGTCAGCACGCCACAACAACTAGCAGCACCAGCTGATATGGAACGTCTTAGCAGGAAGCAGCATTTCACCAACATGGTGGAGCAGTATGTGTGCACACGCCTACACGTACTGAATGACGGGTCTGCCCCCTTCAACTTCTGGGTCTCCAAATTGGGCACATGGCCTGAGCTTGCCCTTTACGCCTTGGAGGTGCTGACCTGCCCTGCAGCCAGTGTATTATCTGAACGTGTGTTTAGCATGGCAGGGGGCGTTATCACAGACAAGCGCAGCCGCCTGTCCACAGCCAATGTGGACAAGCTCACGTTCATTGAAATGAACCAGGTATGGATCCCACAGGACTTGTCCGTACCTTGTGCAGAATAGAAATGTTTACCGGCCTTACCCAGCCATTGTTATACTACAGCGTAATTGCTTATTGTTGTATTTTTGATATTTCACACTCTTTTGGGGTGCACCCTAATAAAAAATAAAAATAAATTAAAACCAAAAAACAGTGTTGGCTACCTCGTCCTCCTCCACCGCCGCTTCCACCTACACCGCTACGTCCACCGCCTCCTCAAAATCTTACTTCATATGGACTTTCACCTCATAAATTTTTTTTATTTTTTATTTGTTTGTATTTTATTTTATGTTATTTCACTATTTTGTCTGTTACATTTTAGTGTGAAATTCAGCAATTTTTGGGTGTGATATACCACATAGCATTAGACAGGTAAAAAAACTAAACAAAACATTTTCAGGTGAAATTAACAAATTTTGGGCTGTGATATACCCCTGCTCTACCTAGTAGACAGGTTAATAAATTTCACAAATTTTTCTGTTACATTCTTGGGTTGACATTTTACAATTATTGACGTGAATAAACCCCTACTCTGCATAGATGACAGGGACCGAAATAAAAAAAAAATTCTGTTCCATTGGTGGGTGACTAAAATTAGTCTTTAATTGGCCTTTTCCTTCGATCCTTCTGCTTTAATAACTTTTCCCATATTTACGCTCGATCAAAATTAAATTTCATCCATTGATCTCCCTTGGATGTGGTCTCTGTTTCTCACGCTCCCTCTCCGGCGTGGAACCCTGATTCGCCGATAACCGTGATCAACATGGAAGGCTCAGAAAAGAACATCAAAAGTTGATAGAGAGGATATCCAAATGGATGGTGGACGTCACGGGGACGTGCGATCAGGCAGAAGTTATCAAGAGTCAACAAAGTGGCAGCAGGGCCTCTCCTGTCTAACGTTTCCTAATCCAAAATACTGCAGTGACATTCCCTATAATTTTTTAATTAATAATTCAAATACCAGGGCATTGTTATTTATCGTCACTACCTCCCTGAGTCGGGAGTGGGTAATTGCCGCGCGCCCCCTCCTTTCCTTCAATTCTTCAGTTTTAATAGCTTCTCCCACATTTCCGCTCGATCACAATTAAATTTCATCCATTGATCTCCCTTGGATGTGGTCTCTCTTTCTCAGGCTCCCTCTCCGGGGTGGAACCCTGATTCGCCGCTAACCTTGATCAACATGGTAGGAGCAGAAAAGAACATCGAAAGTTGATAGAGCAGATATCCAATTGGATCGTGAACATCACGGGGACGTGCGACATCGAATAGCGAATATTAACCGCGAATATCGCAACTTCACTTATTCACGAATATTTCTAATATAGTGCTATATATTCGCTATATCAAATATTCATCATTTTTTAACATCTAAAAACATGATTCCTCCATGCTTCTTTCTTGTTGGTCAATGAGTCATTGGCCCACAAGCAACTTAAGCAGGAAGGAATCATGTTTTCATATGGAAAAAAAATGACGAATATTCAAAAAAACAAATATATAGCAATATGGTGAATGTATTTGTTATTTAGAATATTCGCCTTTTATTTTGTACAGTTGTTCGCATACTCCTCCCCGACAAGCATCCCCGTCACCATGGGAACCCTGTGGGTTATGTAGGGATTTGCTCTGGTAGGCAGAGTAAGCGGACGCAATACAGAGGCAAAACCACGGTTGATAAACAAAAGTCAGTGTTTATTCACACAAAAAAAGGCAGGAAAAAACACAATACTAGGCAGGGCCCTGGTATTAATTTACATTGCAGGAATCCTCGTGTTAATTCACACAGCAAAAGTCCACAGAACTCCAAGAAACACGTCACCTGGCAGTCCACAGCAGGCTTTAGGGCGCCTGGCTTTCAGCTGGCAGCTCTCATGCAGCTCTCAGCCTTGTAGTATGGTAGAACTCCTCAGCTCCCAAAACACAGAGCTCCACTATCACCTGGAGGTTCATTCCACACCCAGCTAAGCTGCTGGTTGGAATTTTAAACCCCAGCCCAAAACCTGGCCTGGACGTGGGGAACAGCCACCCACCCTGCACTTTGGCTGCTCCCAATAAGAACCGGCCCGGATCGGCTTTTCAGCCACACTAAGAAAAAACTGTGTCAGCGAGCACTAGCTGCGGCTGACAACAAAATAACCGGTTCCCATCTCACCGAGGCCAGGAACCTCGGTGACACGTACCTTCCGTCAATGACGGATCCTTGTGGCTTCCTACAGTTAGAAAATACCATCGGATCTGAGTTTTCCCTGAGATCGTGAAAACTCAGATCCGGTGGTATATTCTAACCCACTGGCGTTCCCATGGTGACGGGTATGCTTGTCGGGGAGGAGTATGCCAAAGTGGAATAACAGTACAGATTGAAAAAAAAAAAAGGTACGAATATTCTAAATAACGAATATATGCGCTATATTGCTATAACTTTGTTTTTTAGAATATTCGTCATATTCTAAAAAAACAAAGTTATAGCAATATAGCGAATATTCGGAAAATACACATATAGACTGTAATTTAGCTAATATAGTGCTATTATATTTTTTTTTATAGTCGACATCCAGCACAGCCCGGGATAAACTTTATTGTCCTCCTTCAGCTTGTCCTTTCCCTTATTCCAAGACACAGCAGCCTCTTGTGGCTGGAGGAGGACATCACAGCCTGTGTGAAGCATTATCACCAGAAATGTCAGTGCAATGTAACTTGGTGAATATAAGACTGACTGACTCTTACATGTGCGTGGACTAAATCCGGACCCATTCTTTTACTTTAACAAAGAAGAACAGCCGGCACTCCAATATTCATTCACGGTGCACGTGTCAGGGTCGGCGTCCCGCAAACATCCAAAAGAAAGGAGCGGCACTCGCTGAAATGGATACTTTCTTTTTCTTATTTATTGCCACATGAAGGAACAAGTAAGTGACGCGTTTCGACTCTAATCGAGTCTTTGTCATTCTATTACTTTGTCACTGGTGGCGCAGGGACAGGCAAATCACACCTGATATAGTGCATCTATGCTGAGGCGCCAAAGATACTCTGTAAACTTACCAGACTATGTGAGGAAGCAGACATATCCATGCCCAGCGTTTTACTAACTGCATTTACAGAAACAGCAGCTTTCAACATTTCAGGCAACACTTTGCATTCTTTGCTGAAGTTATTGTTATGGACGAGGTGTCAATGATTTCAAAGCCCCTGTTTGCCTACATCAACTGGAGATTACAGCAAATCAAAGGCAGTAATAAACCTTTTGGTGGTATGTCCGTACTAGCAGTAAGAAACTTTTACCAGGTCCCCCCGCTGGGAAAAAGTAAGCCACTTTGCCTGTTTGAGAGAAATACCAATGACGTCTGGAAAGACTACTTTCAGATGATCACGCTAACAGAGATCATGTGACAGAAGGATGACATTTCATTTGCTGAGCTTTTGAATAGAATCAGAGTGAAGCAGAAGACTGGCACCTTAAGCAATGATGACAAAGCTCTGCTTGCTCAGGCTTTGACAGATCCCACCCACTGCCCTAATGACGTGCTGCACATCTTTGCCACCAACAAAGAGGTTCACAAACATAGATAAGATAAGATGCCTTTATTGTCACTGTACAATACAATGTAATACAATGTACAATACAATGAAATGTTGTTTGGAGCAATCCTAGACATGGACAGAGGAACAAGAACTGACATTTAAACTAAAGCATTACACTAGAAAAAAAGCAAAACATTGCACTAGAAAGCATTACTATTCACAGTTCACAGCATATATATGTAACATCCTGGAGTATGTCACTAAACTCTTTCTCCCTGCTACAACATGTCAGGTGCATATGTATTGTCATCTTGTGTAGTCTAACATTTCATTTTCCATTATATGTATTTTCTATGCCTGTTTCATATATTATGCTGTAATTTCCATGTACACCAGCAGGTGGCAGCAATGTGTTTAGTTCAGTTTAGCATAGCTAGACTGGAATAGTTCATTCCAGTGTTTAGTCCCCCCTCCTCTTTGAGCAGAAGTGGGCTGCCCCACTCCCTGCAGCAAGGGAGGTAAGAAACCAGTTAGATCCAGTGTGAACCAGCCCCCCGGCTGGGGAAGGCTGTGTTAGCAGGAGCTCCCAGAAACAGGGATCCCAAGACAGGATCAAGTCTCGGTTGAGGCCAAGATCACTCTTCCCAGCCTGAGCCTTCAGCCTCAGCTGGTTGACAAGAAAAGCAGCCATCTCCAGCCTCCAGGAAGCCATTCCCTGCGAGCAGAACTGTGAGTGTTTAATCCAAAGACCAGGAGAAGCCAAATTCCTCCATCAGCTAGTCAGGCCCATATCAAGCAGACTACAGACAGAGCAGAAGATAGATACCTGCCAGATCTACTAGGCATATGACAAGAAGCAGAATAGATATACACTGCGTGCAGAATTATTAGGCAAATGAGTATTTTGACCACATCATCCTCTTTATGCATGTTGTCTTACTCCAAGCTGTATAGGCTCGAAAGCCTACTACCAATTAAGCATATTAGGTGATGTGCATCTCTGTAATGAGAAGGGGTGTGGTCTAATGACATCAACACCCTATATTAGGTGTGCATAATTATTAGGCAACTTCCTTTCCTTTGGCAAAATGGGTCAAAAGAAGGACTTGACAGGCTCAGAAAAGTCAAAAATAGTGAGATATCTTGCAGAGGGATGCAGCACTCTTAAAATTGCAAAGCTTCTGAAGCGTGATCATCGAACAATCAAGCGTTTCATTCAAAATAGTCAACAGGGTCGCAAGAAGCGTGTGGAAAAACCAAGGCGCAAAATAACTGCCCATGAACTGAGAAAAGTCAAGCGTGCAGCTGCCAAGATGCCACTTGCCACCAGTTTGGCCATATTTCAGAGCTGCAACATCACTAGAGTGCCCAAAAGCACAAGGTGTGCAATACTCAGAGACATGGCCAAGGTAAGAAAGGCTGAAAGACGACCACCACTGAACAAGACACACAAGCTGAAACGTCAAGACTGGGCCAAGAAATATCTCAAGACTGATTTTTCTAAGGTTTTATGGACTGATGAAATGAGAGTGAGTCTTGATGGGCCATATGGATGGGCCCGTGGCTGGATTGGTAAAGGGCAGAGAGCTCCAGTCTGACTCAGACGCCAGCAAGGTGGAGGTGGAGTACTGGTTTGGGCTGGTATCATCAAAGATGAGCTTGTGGGGCCTTTTCGGGTTGAGGATGGAGTCAAGCTCAACTCCCAGTCCTACTGCCAGTTTCTGGAAGACACCTTCTTCAAGCAGTGGTACAGGAAGAAGTCTGCATCCTTCAAGAAAAACATGATTTTCATGCAGGACAATGCTCCATCACACGCGTCCAAGTACTCCACAGCGTGGCTGGCAAGAAAGGGTATAAAAGAATAAAATCTAATGACATGGCCTCCTTGTTCACCTGATCTGAACCCCATTGAGAACCTGTGGTCCATCATCAAATGTGAGATTTACAAGGAGGGAAAACAGTACACCTCTCTGAACAGTGTCTGGGAAGCTGTGGTTGCTGCTGCACGCAATGTTGATGGTGAACAGATCAAAACACTGACAGAATCCATGGATGGCAGGCTTTTGAGTGTCCTTGCAAAGAAAGGTGGCTATATTGGTCACTGATTTGTTTTTGTTTTGTTTTTGAATGTCAGAAATGTATATTTGTGAATGTTGAGATGATATATTGGTTTCACTGGTAAAAATAAATAATTGAAATGGGTATATATTTGTTTTTTGTTAAGTTGACTAATAATTATGCACAGTAATAGTCACCTGCACACACAGATATCTCCCTAAAATAGCTAAAACTAAAAACAAACTAAAAACTACTTCCAAAAATATTCAGCTTTGATATTAATGAGTTTTTTGGGTTCATTGAGAACATGGTTGTTGTTCAATAATAAAATTAATCCTCAAAAATACAACTTGCCTAATAATTCTGCACTCCCTGTAGATTCTGCCACATATTGCCAATTCCTGCCGGGACCAAAAAGGACTATTGCTGTATACTTGTATGGATTTAAGCTGCCACTCAGTAAAGACAAGTTGGATTATATCTCAAGTCTGGATCTCATTTACTATTACCCAAGTTCCTCAGTTGCTCCTACTGACCACACTAAATTTTATTGCAAGTGAGCCAGGATCCAGGAGTCCAGCCGTACCAAGGAAGGAGACACCGTTGACACTACATAGAGACATTATCCCCCTCTGGCATTCCTCACCGGATACGTGAGCTATAACATCTTAAAGGGCCCTGCTACAGTACTTGCGCAAGCTGCAATTGGCGTCACGAACTAAAAACTATTAATATTGCGCCAGTGTGCATCTGTCCCAATCCGGCTTACTGCATATATATAGCAAGAGCAAAGTAGGAAGTGCTTATGAGTATATATACACGCTGATTCAGACACCACTGCAGACAAGAGATCATCATGGGTTCACGAATGCAGCAGTCACTTTCAGTCAGTGGTAGTTTCTATCCTAGGAAGGGGCAATAGTCTCTGAGCATTTAAGAGACTGATTGCTTTGGGGTAAAAGCTGTTCTTCAGCCTAGTGGTGCAGGCATGTAGGGCTCTAAGACACTTACCAGAGGGTAGGGGAATGAAAAGTCTGTGGCAGGGGTGAGTTGGATCCCTGCAACATAATGCCGCAACTGTGTCTGTTCTCCATTCAAACATCACCAACATAGATGCCGACAATTACAGAAAAGACCCTAAAATAGGACTGATGCAGAGGCAACACCAACCTTTCAAAGGACACAAAGACAATCTGATTGACACACTGCAAGCAGCTGAAGGTGCCCGTATCATGATCACAAGAAACATTGATGTTGAAGACTGGCTTGTTAACGGGGCATTTGGCAAGATTGCAAGAATAATCATCCAGACTGAGAATGGTGCTTCTACAGTAAACAAGCTTGGACTTGTGCTGGACAATCCAAATGCAGGACAAGTCATCTGGTGATGCTGACAACTTGGTGTACATAGAAAGGGTAGAGGAAAACCTGAGAAAGGAGTTGTTTGCAGGCAGTTCCCCCTGAAGTTGGCTTTTGCATGTACGATTCATAAGTGTCAGGGGATGTCGTCACAGTGTCACGCCCTGCCCCGTGAGAGGCCTGAGAAGATCTGACAGACTTGCTACACATGAGTCTGACAGATTGTTCTGTTTCTCTTTGTGTAGTTTTGGGCAGGATCCCACCTCCCAACAGGTTCTGCTCATTAGCTGCTTTGTGGTGCTATTTATACCCGCCTCTCACTATAGCCCTTGTGGTTTATATTTGCTTCTGGAGTTATCAGCTGGTGTTTGGTGGATCTCCTGCTCCCTGTCCGTCTTAAGCTAAGTCCTACTCCTTCCCTTTTGTTGTGTGTTCTGGTTACAACTCAGAAAGACACTGGTTCCTGCACCTTGCGCTAGGAACTGGTTGTCTTATCTTCTGTTCCCTAGCTGAGGGTTTATTTCAGTTTCAGCTAGGTTTAGGTTCCAGCGCATGAGCACTCCCACCCTAAGGATTTGCTCATGTTGTCAGCAGTCAGGGAAAGGCTTAGGGATAGTCAGGTGGGGACCTTTCCCTGTTCCCTAGCTTTGGGGCCTAGCCTGGTGTTTTGTTGTATTTGGTTTGCTTCCCTTCCCTCACCTACTGTGACATACAGTAGGCAGTGGTCTAATTGAAACGGGTCTTCCAACCGGGAATGGCCTATGTTGCTCTGAGTAGAACGACTACACTGCAAGGACTGCACATAACCGACTTTGATGAGAAGAAGATCTTTGTTGATCCTGAAATCACAGCCTCCATGGACTCAATGAAGAAGGCATCAATGGAAAGTGTTATGCCCCTCTTAAAGTTTCTACAGACAACAGACAAACAGCAAACATTAACAATTATCCATCACAACACGGAAGGATTACCAGCTCACATTGAAAATATTATATCTCACCACGAGTTGATACTTGGAGATATTTTATGTTTCACTGAAACTCATCTCTCAGGCTCTTCTGTTGCTGAAAGTCTCCAGCTGGAGGACTACAACCTGTTCAAACGCAACAGACACCTCTCATGAACCTTCCTGACATTGCAAGTAAAAGTGGCGGAGGTGTCGCCTTGTATGTCAGAAACCGTTTCAAGGCCTTTGAAAAGCAGTATCATCACAATGTGACTGACTTGGAGTTCTTGGTTGTCAAACTGGAGTCCCCTGTACAAGCTTTGATCGCTGTTGTTTACAGGCCACCGGATTACAGTATTGGCCAATTCCTTACTAACCTGCTGGGCCTCTTGGAATTTTTGGAAATAATGGATTGCCAACCTATGATACTATGTGGAGATTTTAATGAAGATTTTCTGTCCAGAGCAAAGAAGCCAATATCTGACCTTTTTCACTCAAAAGGATATACCCAACTGGTCTGGGCAGCCACCACAGAAAAAACACACTGTTGTATCACATTTACATCTCCAGGGTGCAGAGCTGTCTCCATCAGGATTACTGCGCAGTTATTACAGCTATCATGATCCTGTGTATTGTGTTTTGAGCAGTGGTTGTGAACACGCTTAGAGCCTGCATAAATGGGGCATGAGCGTTGCCAGGAAACAGTGGTTGTGAACACTGATTATCATCAAGCAGATAGCACCCCTTCACCTCCATTCTATGTCAAGATGCTGAGACCCCCCCAAATGCATGTGGTAATACCTTTTATCTGCTAGGCTTGATAATGCTGCTAATGTTTTTATAAATGTATGTTATAATGTAACTCTGAAGCACTTTGGGCAACAACATTGCAATTAAATGTGCTATATAAATAAATAAAAGTTGAAATGCATTTCTCACTGTATCAAGCTTGCCATGTGCACTTTTTAAATTTAATAAATGAATTGGTTAGTGTAATGTTGACTATCTTTACTCACTCCAAACTGTTACTCTGCCCACTCCATAAAGTTATTCTGCCCAGTCCAACCTTTCCACAGTTACTCCAGCCACTCCAACCACACAACAGTTACTCAAGCCACTCCACCCAGTTACTCCGCACACTCCAGTTGTAGACTACTGGAGGAGGCAAAAACACTTCACACAATTTCCCCAGAAATTGTAGCTTTTCTAGTTATGCTTCTGCTCTATGAGTTTTCCATATTAAAATGTAAAATGAAAACCGACGTATCTCAACAATCACTTACCTTATAGTATCATTCCCGTAACAGCCAACATCCCCAATTCCAAGGTCATCAGCCAAAAGCAATAATATGCTTGGCTTTCGAACAGCAGCTTCATTAATTATTGGACATAAGCCGAGGACCAAAAAGAAAAATGGTAAATTGGCCATGTGAAGCCTGAAAAGGAAAAAATGAATGGCAATTAAATAGAAGTGAATTTATTATCAAATAATATGCACACATATATACCATGTACACACAGTAATCCAGAATATTTGATAACTCAACTTCTATCCGGTCCATATAACAGTATTTGTAGTCTGAGCCCCACTGATACGTACCTGTAACATGTAGGTGATGGCCCTACCTTACCTTGACCTGAGGTGTGCCACGGTCACTATGGTCAGTATGCAATAAGGGGGCATACTCAAAGTAATGCTGTTGGAAGGGGTACGGGAGGGTGGGATGACTCGATCGTCCTGACGGGTGAGTGGCGGAACCAGAGGGGTTTAAATGTGCGGGGCTCCTTCCACAAATCCGGCCAATAATTGGCCTCAAACTTGTAGTCTGAGCCCCACTGATACGTACCTGCAACATGCAGGTGATGGCCCTACCTAACCTTGACCTGAGGTGTGCCACGGTCACTATGGTCAGTATGCAATAAGGGGCCAAAAAACACTCAGTAGGAAAGGGGATACATTTATTAAAGTAACAACTACAGCAGAAGTTTGGAGAATGCCTGGCCATTTCCAGCTGTGGATCAGGCACATACCTAGCATAACACCCTGAACTACACCTTCCCAACTGCTTAATAACGTGCACTGGAACACCTTGCCTGGATGCCACAGAAGCTGCCCCTTATTCTGAAGGAATGCCCGGAATATTGCTCCGGGTTGAGATCCCTGTTGGCTAGGAGGATTTGGACATATCTAATAAAATGTGCGGAACTGAGTGGACCTCCTGAGAGGAATGACCGAGAGCATCTAGCAGCTGGTCCAGAACTCTGACTGGAACCCAGGCATTCTGTGAAGGGAAGTACTTGACCTCCACGCTTTTGCCAGGTTGCAGTGTCTTCGAGTGTTCCAAACAAAGTGAGAAGAAGGTGGGGTGACGAACCAGCTGTCTCCTGGCAAGAGCGTGACCCTGCGGCCTGGTAACCAGGAACTCTCCAAGCCTTAGAAACTCGTAGAAGACTAAGTAGATTGCCGCCTTCAAAACCAGGCTGGGCAGTACACCGAAAGGTGCCTGCGACAGCCCTCGATAAAGATCCCGTAAAAATGCCCGCCAAAACGGGAAGGCGGGTGAGTCTTGGCCCTGGCTGCAGCTTCTGGATTCCCCTGAGTATGGCCTTAACCGGATGTGCTGAATAGAGAGATGGTCCCGGAGGGACATGTGATGTTGCACCCCAGCTAAATACAGGTTGATGGTACTATGTGAAAGACCCAGGTTGGTGTAGCAATACGATACGAATGACAGTATGTATTTGATGTTGCCCGAGTCTAGTCTCGGGTACCTCTCCTGAAATTCTAGAAACCTGAGACAGGCTGAGGAGTAAGCCCTCCTTGTGTTCTCGGATAACGACTTCTCAATGATGTGACAGGTGGTGGCCCAATGAGAGGTCAGTCCAGAATTAGCAGAGAGAAAGGTGGCACCGGAGTGGCTGTAACGTCTGCCTCTGGGTGCTGTTGGAAAAAAAGGGGAAAATTAAATCGTGACAGTGTATCCGCAGCAGTGTTTACCCTCCCGGGAATAAACGAACAGGCTATATTGAAACTATGTTGCATAGACAACTACACCAGCCTCCTCAGGATGGACATAATGACTAGGGACTTGGATATGCCTTTAGTGATGATATCAGAGGTAGCCTGATTATCAGTGAGAAACGTTACTGTTTGACCCGACCACAAGTGTCCCCAAACTGTGGTCGCAGCCACGATAGGGTAAATTTCGAAAAGGGAAGAGGTCCTTGAAAATTCTGGAATCTCCAAAACCTCTTCCGACCAGGGGGGGCCAGTTAGCCAGTGGGGGCCAGTTAGCCAGTGGGGGCCAGTTAGCCAGTGGGGGCCTGTTAGCCAGTGGGGGCCAAAAATAGCTGCGTAGCACCTTGAGGTTGCGGCATCGGTAATCACACGAGGCGAATACACCGAGGCCTGCGGGATAAACATGGACACACCGTTCCATCGACTGAGAAACTCCTCCCACATCGCCAGGTCCACTCGTGCGCATGGGTCCAAGCAAACCAAGTACTTCGCATCAGGAGCCGAAGGCAGCAGCGCAAGCAACCTGGAGATGAAGGACCTGCCCTGCGGTATAATCCGCATGGCAAAATTAAGCATGCCTAGCAAAGACTGCAGCTCCCTCCTGGTGGCAGAGCAAGCCCGGAGCATGGCGCGCCTGGCGAGCTTGATCCTGTCAAATTTATCCTGGGGTAAACTGGCCTGCGCAGCTGGACACCCAAAAAAATTACAGCAGTATCCGGATCCTCCATCTTATGGGCCGCTACAGGGACATTAAATTTGGCGAAAAAGGCCAGCAGTGACAGCAGATCCACAGGGGGCCGAGCCGGATTCTCAACCAGAAGAAAGTCATTCAGGTAGTGGATTACCAACTGGCAGCCCACCACGTTGGTGAGAATCCAATTCGAAGCCCGGGCGAACCTGTCAAACAGCCACGGGCTACTCTTGAAACCGAAAGTAAGCTTCATGGCAAAGTAATACCCGTCTCTCCACTTGACACCGTGCCACTGCCAAAGAGAAGGCCGGATCTGGAGAAGCTTAAAAGCGTTGGAAATGTCCGCTTTGGACAACCAGGCACCCCTGCCTGCCCGAATGATTGTCTGAATCGCCTGATCCACAGAAGAATATTTAAGCGAAAACTCGCGCAGACAAATCATAAATTAAGCGGGGTTTATTGGAAAATTTACCTCTGACCTATCCAATAAGGCTCACCCTCCAAGTTCGGAAATGGGGGGCAGCAAAGGGACCAATGAGAAAACCTTTTTCCAGCTCCTGAGCCAGCAATCCATCAACTTCGTCCGGATCCACGGAGGACGACAGCAAATTCCTGCACTCAAAAGAGGAGGTGGGCAAAGTGATGAACCCCGTGTGGAACCCCAGGGTGAACCCCTGTACCAGGAAGTCACGGAAAGACGAGAATGGGTGACCCACCAGACAGTGACTCAGGAACCGCACTTCAACCCTGCTTAGTCACGCTGAATCCCCCTGCCGCAAGGTACAAGCCGATTTGGGGTGGGCCCGAAAGCACAAGGCACAGATGTGCAGGAGGCGGCGTTGCCCAAAGTTACAGGCAGTATGATTGAAGTTGTTGCATATCTGAGCCTTGCCCAAAAAATTAATGGCCGTCTCAATTTATCCAGCTGCACCGCCTGCTTAGGATTTGGGAGAGAGGCTGCAGCCGATCTGGAAGAACCCGGGACGGACGGGATCTCGGCGGAGGGACACCAAGTGGTGGCATGGGAGGAGGACTGGCAGTTGGCACACCCCGGCGTCCTTAAACCTGCAAAATGATGGCAGAGCAGCTCCATGTCCACCCCACCCCAGTTGGTCACAACTTGGAACTGACCCAGGGTGGCCGCTGCCTTAGCTGCCTTAGCCAAAAAATACCTGTGGTAGTCGTAGAACGCCCAACCACCATACCTGTGACCCAACTCCACCACTCGGTACAGATACAGGTCAAACTCCTCCCTCCTGTTGAGTGCCACCGAACAGACCACGTCTCTGTACACGCTGAACGCCAGCATGACCTCGGGCAGGGACAGCTTACGGTTGAGACGGTTGTCCCCGCAGGCAAAGGCCTTGTTCTCGGTCATGTCCTGCGACGCCATCAGCAAGGAAGCGAGGTTCACATCCTTCCCTTCCTGGATGTCCTTCCTGATGCTAGGGGGCACAAAGTGAGCCGGAGTAACAGAGGGAGGTGAAGCAGAGATAGCTGAGAGCACTGGGGGGGCTGCGGGAACCACCGGGACAGCTGCGGCTGGGGGAGAAGGAAACAATAATCAAAACAGTTCAGCTTTGCGGGCAGTCGCCGGAAACGGAACCTCGCAATGCCGTAATTCAGCCGTCAGACAGGGGATGGTCCATGCTCGTAGGGACGGAGTACTGCCGTGTTCGGAGCCCCTGGCAGAGGAAGGTGGAACGGAGACCAACTCATCTAAATCCGAAGCCCGAGATATCCTGTGAATACGAATGAGAAAACCGAAGAAATGTAACGAGCGCCAAAGCCAACGTGCTCTGACCCACCACCAGACACCCGACAAACCAGACAACAGAAAGACCGTGAACAACGTAATGGCAACACAGACGTGGGGCAGAATGAGGCCCGTGACGTGTGTAGGCTAACTAACCGAGACGTGACCGAGGCCTGGAACGAACAGGCATGTCACACTGAGGTCTCGGCGTGCAATGCTGCATGTGTAAGAGGGGGGGCAAACGTACAATAAGGTACCCATAAATTACACTGTATGCACGTGGCGGCACCTGAGACGCCGCGGGTAAATGACTAGGAGCAGAACAAAGTCCGTCTGACGGCCAGTAACGTGGAGAGTGGCAAGACAACATATGACGTATGACGTATGAGCAGGGAACTCGAGGACAATGGTGACCAATCAAACCCAAAGACACTCAGAGTTCCCCCGACCCCTGTCGGGGTAGAGACTATGTGTATGCAATGCGGCTGCTAACCACGTGCTTGATGAAAAACACCTATGCATCCCCCACAGCACCACGACCTATGACATAGTGTATGTGGAGTAGCGAGGTGTAGCGCACTGCGATGTGCGCACGTAATGAACTGAAAATGCGAGGAAACCCTCGACAGAGTTCCACACACCTGTAACGAGTAAGCAGCACAAATTCCCACAGGGAACAGCGGATCCACACGCACACTCAGACCTGCGATAAATGAAAACATCAGTGTGAAACTCATGAGCATCCCCGCAACCTCAGCTCCCACGCCAGCCGAACCACGGACACATACCAACAGTCCAAACGCCCCCACGTACAGACAGACACATGCCGCCACGCAACCCCCCCTGTCACGACCAGCGGAACCTGCACATGTGCAGTCACACAGGAAACCCCCATACCTGCACATGCAACACGTCCGCCATCCACGAACAAGGGCACCGACATGCAGCAACCACGGAAAGCACAACACCCCCCGCAAGGCAGCAAGCGCAACAAAAAAACACAATCACCGAAATGGATGTCACTTCCCCTTTAAAAAAAAAAATTCTAATTCAAACACACATTATTATTTTTTTTCTCTCAGTTGCAGGTGAGCTAGAGCAAGGGTAGGCAGTGGCCGTGCAGCCTGAAATGAAACAAAGCATTGTATTGTATGGAAACTGCAAACGGCAGAGCTCAAAGGCATACTCACAAGCCCTGAAAATTAGAATCTCCCGCTGCAAGGAGAGGAACGAAAAACGGCCGATCAATACCAAAGGCAGCCGAGGCCGGACAGCAGCAGCCGAATGACGCACGGGTCGGAAGCCGGAAGCCTGAACGAAGCTCCAGATGACTCGATCGTCCCGATGGGTGAGTGGCGGAACCAGAGGGGTTTAAATGTGCGGGGCTCCTCCCACAAATCCAGCCAATAATTGGCCTCAAACATAGTTACAAGAACAACAATAGAAATACTGCAAGTCAAGGGTCAGCAACCTCTGACACCCCAGCTGTTGTGAAACTACAACTCTCAGCATGCTCCAATCACTATTGTGGGAGTTATGAGATTAACCAAGCAAGTTTACTTGCTGGAAATTGTAGTTTCACCCCAGTTGGCGTTCAGGAGGGTTGCTGATATTCCTGCTGCAAGTAGATACAAAGTTAATGTTTGTGGAGAAGAATTTCTGATTAGTTATTGTAATACTGAATTATGGTAATATGCAAAGTCTAAGATATCACCCTTAAAAAGATTTTCTAAATGCTACTGAGCCAGTTTATTGACTTTGTTTTCTTCAGCATAGATTGTGAAGTATGTAGTATATATTCTATGTGTGTCTATGTAGTGTATATAGTCTATGTCTGTATTTTATTTATACAACAAATATCTGTTACTTACACTTTGTGGAGACCTCTCTGTGCTGTGCTTGGCTGCTTGATGGTCTGTGAAGACTAAGCGGTATGCTGCCTCAATGAGATTATTCATTTATATCTGCTTGTGATATGGTAATGCAGAGGTCAAATGGGGGCATACTTGGTTTTATAGAGAGTTTTTAACCTGTTGGTTCAGAAGAGTTGCCATTTCTAATTTGTAATAATATGACTCATGGTTATATAAGCCATGTCAAACACAGATGATTGATGTGAAAAAGATACTTCACGTTTAACATACACCTATTAATTATCCCAAATTAAGATTATATACAGACATAGCACACATAATTAAAGTAAAAAGACTGATGACAGTCCCGTAGACAGTAAATGGAAGGGCAGTCAAGCCTGTGCACTGCTGCTCCAATAACAAAAGGGACTCCCATTCTTGTGGCTGTGGAGGTCTCTGGTAGAGATGAGTGAAGTTTTCAGAAATTCTATTCTGACGCTTTGCCGAATAATTTTTTTATTTAATCTAAATTTGTTTGTCACGAAGTGCACAATAAATCAGTTATTTCTCGAGAGAGTATCTAGCTAGTCCGTTGTGGTAGTAAAACAGTTACTGTGCGTCAGTATGACAGACAGGTGACAGGCGTCAGTCTTAGGCCTCTTTCACATGACCATATGTGTTTTGCGGTCCTTTTTTCCGTAAAAAACTGTCCATATAGCTTCAGTATGCTTTCTGTTTCTGTTCCGTTTTTTTGTAGATATAAAACGGAAACATGAATCAGTTACCTTTTAGACTCTTCACCTTTTTCACACTACCTGCTGCTTTTTGCAGCTTTTGAGAGCTTGGTTTGAAGCTGGTGTTTTTCTGGCATTGGTCTCATTATTGCTATTGGTTGTATATAGTGTTGGGCGCGAATAGCAAATATTAATTGCGAATATCGGCAATTCGAGAATTTGCGAATATTTAGAATATAGTGATATATATTCGTAATTTCGAATATTCTAGATTTTTTTCATTCAGTAACCTCCCTTCTTGCTTGTGGGCCAATAAGAAGGCTGCAATGTCTTTGTCAGAGCTTAGCAACATCCCTAGCAACCAATAGGAAAGTTGCCTACCCCTTACTATATAGGAACCTCCCCAGCAGCCCTTGTATCCAGTATTTTGCAGATCTGAGAGAGACAGCAGTGTCATTGCTGTGCTCTCTGCTTTCCTCTCATTACATTAGATAGTTAGTTCGCTTATATATATAATACAGATAGTTAGTGGGAGATAGTCAGTGTTGGTTAGATAGTGATATAGTGTAGCTGATAGGTTCTGCTGTCCATACATACATACTACATACATATATAGTGCTGTCACAAGTTCACAACAATACTTAGTGCACCAATTACTAATATTTAGTTAGACTTGTTAAAACGTGAAGTTGCACGTATTGCGCCAAAATATTTGCATCATTAGTGCCGATTTCACAATCTCGAATATATTGGAGCACTCTATCTGCATATAAAGCTATTGTAATGTTCTGCCGTGCCAACCATTTTCTCCAGTCTCAGGAAACTTCTAGCAGCTTGTATTTTGCGCGCATTACGTGAATATTACATTACTGATTTTTCGTAATCAAGAAAATAATCTCAAATTCGCGAATATATGACAAATATTCGACCCAAATATTAGCGAAAATATTGCGAATTCGAATATTGCCCCTGCCACTCATCACTAGTTGTATAATGGCTGATGACTCTGAGGAAGAGGTTCTCCTGTGCTGGCTGCATTCTCGGCAACACCGACAGCAGCCAACTATGGGTTTTGTCGTATGTCTGTGAGCAGCTTTGACATTTTGTTAGTGGTTCTGCATCCTGGCCTAACACCAGGACACAAATATGAGGCGCAGCATTTCACCACAGAAAGGCTCATTGTGACGCTAAGGTAAATTTAAATGCTGTCAAATATATATTTGTTGTATATGTCTTTTTGTAAAATATATGCAGTATTGTTAATGTTTTTTAAAATATATATATCTTTGTTTTTTGGTGTATTTAGTACATTTATTAAATGTTGCATTGCTTGCATGTTTTAATCTATTTGTTCTTTTTTCTTGTTATGTTTTTTTGGGATTTCTGCCAACTGGTAATCCATTTCCTTTACTGCATTTTGAGTTCCTGCTGGGAGTCTCAACGATTTCTGAAATCGTTCGTCAAACATATCAAATAATTTGGCAGCGACTCCAGGAAGCAGTGATGCCAAAGCTCAAGGCTGAGGATTGGATCCAAATTGCTGAAAGTTTGTCATCTAGTTTCTAAACTGCTTAGGGGCAATGGATGGCAAGCACATACGTGTTAAGAAGCCGCCTCACTCAGAATGCCGGTACTACAGTTATAAGCAATACTTTTCCATTGTGCTGTTGGCTTTGGCAGACACTACTTATAAGTTCATAATTGTTGATAGGGGGGCCTATGGGAGCACTGCAGATGCGCGCATTTTCAGTCCCTCTAGATTGAGCGAGAGACTTAATGCAAACCAACTTGCCCTCCTAGAGCCCAGAAGGCTGTCGGTTCTTCTGGCCCACTGGCTCTTTTTGTAATTGTTTTGATGAAGGCTTTGCTTTGACACCACATGTCATGCCACCCATCCCCAGACTCAACCTGGATGACAACAGAAGAAAATTCAACTATCGGCTGACAAGAGCCTGTCGATATGTAGAGTGTACGTTTGGAGTACTTACCAAGTGGAGAGTATTCCTGTCATCCTTACAGATGGCACCGGAGAATGCCACTTTTGTTATTCAAGCATGTGTGATCCTGCATGATGATCATTCATGATGCTCCCTAAGATGCTGGTTTGGAGTATTCAGGAACATATTCTTCATCATCTGGAGGATTGGACCTGACTTTTCATGGCCAGCCTGGAAATGCAGGACTCGCAGTTCAAGAACTCTATGCCAAGTACTTCTCTAGCTCTGAGGGTGCATTAGAGTGGCAGATAGATGCAGTTCAGGGCAGACAATAATAACATCTAAACTCTGTGTAACTAATATTTAATTTTTTTAGACAGTTTTTTTTTATTTTTAGAAGATAGTGTAGGAACTCGCAAGACAAAGAGGACCCTTGACATGAGCTTGCGGGCTGGGATTGATAGCAGGCAAAAATATGTTGGCAAAAGTGATCTTGATTTACAGTGCAATTTAAATGTGTATGTGTCACGGCGGACAGGATCTCAGATACACAGACGACCAAATACACAAGTGTCTAGGCTAGATGCTGGGGAAAGGTCACCTCCTAGCACATCCCTGACTTCTCTCCCTATGCTGCTAAGCCCACATTCAGACCTTGATGGTAGGAATGATGTGTCCTCGTGCCTGGACTGCAAACACCCTAGAATCCCTGAGATGGTGAAAGGGGAGAAGGGGCAGAAGACACACAAATAGCCTAGACCGCAAACAACACAAACAGAAACCAAACTTATCTGAGCTGGAACAGACAATCCTTTCTTCCTTGAATCCAAGGCCAGACTGAATTTCAAAACCCACACGGCCCTCTGGGATTGAAGGCAATTTAAGCCAATGACCCCACCCAGAGCACCTGAAGGAAGGCGGATCCAGCATGATTCCAAAACAAACAAAAGGTTAGACACGTGCTGCCAATCTGACAGACCTCCGCACACCGTCCGAGCAGGGCATGACAGTATGAGTATAAATAATATTTAAGCTGACATTTTTCTGCCTACTGTAATCCTCTAATACCTCTTGTTCTAACATGTATAACCAACATTTACATGTATTGGGATGTGTGTTGTATGTAGTGTGTTTGAATGTGGGAAAACAGATTTTTGCAATGCAATACTCAAGGGATGCGGAACCTGCGGCCCTCCTGCTGTTGCCAAACTACCAATCCCATCATGGCCAGACAGCCAACGGTTATTATTCCCCAGCAGGGCCTGTTTAGAGTTGTAGTTTGACAGCAGATGTGTTACCGCAGGTTGCCCATCCCTGAACAACTCGCTAAGAACTGACACTTGAAGGCACTGTCCAAGGTACCATGAGTTTATGGGCATGCAGTTTGAATAAGGTAACATACAATTATGTTCTGAATTTTGACAACTACTTTCAATATGTACAAAGTACAAGAAAATTTTGACTAGCACATTCATAGTCGCAGATGCATATCCATAAAGCTAACATGCAGGAAGCAAACAAAAACAGGTATGGCAGCACAATATTTCACATACAAACAAACAAAAACTGAAAAATGTGAGTCGGGCCCATCTACCAGATGGCAAGGTGACTTCTGCTGATGGGTCCCTACCCTAACAGAACTGCCTCTCCTGGGCTTGACTAAGCCTACAATATCCAGGGCAGTGTAGGAACCAGCTACATACAGGTTAAACTCGAAAAATTATAATATTGTGCAAAAGTTAATTTATTTCAGTAATGCAACTTAAAAGGTGAAACTAACTGTAACACCCCAGAGTTATGTTACCAAACTCTTTTACCACGCTACAATCTGTTAAAAACATTTACTTTGTCATGTCACGTAATTTTACATCATATTCTCTCAATTGTGCATTGTAAGCCTTGTTAGATATATATTGTCATTCTTCATGTTCACCAGCAGGTGGCAGCAATGTGCTGGCAAGGACTTAAGTTCAGTTTAGTGTTCCTAGGCTGGAATAGTTCATTCCAGTTTAGCTCCCCCCTCTGTGAGCAGAATGGGTTGCTCCCACATCCTGCCTCATTGGTGGAGAAGGAAGTTAAGTCAGTGTGCCAGCCACCCCTGCTAGGAGAAGGCTGTGCGTGTAGGCGCTCCCAGATATAGGGAATCAAGCCAGGATCTTGTCTCGGCTTAGACATTGATCATCATCCCCAGCCTGAGCCCTTCAGACTCAGCTGGAAGAAAGCAAGCAGACACCTCCAGTTAAAAGAAGAAAGCATAACCTGTGAAGATAACTGTAAGTACAGTCCAGAGACCCTAGGAGAAGCCATATTCATCCTCAGCTAGTCAGTCCCCAGACAGCAGAATATAGAAAGTGCAGAAGCCAAATTCCTGCCAAAGTATAGAACTACAAAGAAGACGTCCTTTCCTGCAAGCTCCAGGTACATGAGACAGCAGAAGATAAATTCCTGCCAACCATTGCCAATACCTGCTGGGACCTAAGACTAAAGCTGTACCTTGCTTGGATGAAAGTTACCATCAGTAAAAACAAGTTTGAACTTTACCAAGGGTCTGGATCTCAATTTCTGCTGCAAATCCCTCTATTACTCCTACTAGCACCACACTTTATTTTATTGCAAATGAGCCAGGATCCAGGAGTCCAGCCGTACGCAGGTAGGAGACACCATTGCCACTACCATACAGAGACATTACACTACTCTAGCATTACTAACCTGGTACGTGAGTTACAACACCTTAAAGGGCCCTGCGACAGTACCCTGCGCATGCTGCAGCTGGCGTCACGAACAAAACTATAGACTATTATACCCATATCCTGACCCACTGCATAATTTGGTGTCCGTGTAACCGTACCATGGTCCTGCTCTATTGCACTAACATATGAGATAGACTCATTACATGCAAAGCGAGATATTTCAAGCCTTTATTTGTTATAATTTGGATGATTATGGCTTACAGTTTATGAAAACCCCAAATTCACAATCTCAGAAAATTTGAATATTACATGAAATCAATAAAAAAAGGATTTTAAATAGAAAAACGTAGAACCTCTGAAAGTGTAATCATGCATATGCACTCAGTACTTGGTTTGGGCCCCCTTTGCATCAATTACAGCCTCAATACGGCCTGGCATGGATGCTATCAGCCTATGGCACTGCTGAGGTGTTATGGAAGACCAGGATGCTTCAATAGCAATCTTAAGCTCTTCTGCATTGTTCGGTCTCATGTCTCTCATCTTTCTCTTGGCAATACCCCATAGATTCTCTATGGGGTTCAGGTCAGGCGACTTTGCTGGCCAATCAAGCACAGTAATACCATGGTCATTGAACCAGGTTTTGAACTTTTGGCAGTGTGGGCTGGTGCCAAGTCCTGCTGGAAAATGAAGTCACCATCTCCATAAAGCTTGTCTGCGGAAGGAAGCATGAAGTGCTCCAAAATCTCCTGGTAGACGTCTGTGTTGACTCTGGACTTAATGAAGCATAGTGGACCAACACCAGCAGATGACATGGCTCCCCAAATCAAAACAGACTGTGGAAACTTCACACTGGACTTCAAGCATCTTGCATTGCGTGTCTCTCCATTCTCAGTCCACTCCTTGTGAAAGTCCCCAACACTTTTGAATGGCCTGTTACTGACAATCCTCTTCATGTTGCGGTCATCCCTGCTGCTTGTGCACCTTTTTCTTCCACACTTGTCCCTTCCACATAACTTTCTATTAATGTGCTTTGATACAGCACTTTGGGAACATCCAACTTCTTTTGCAATTACCTTTTGAGGCTTTCCCTCCTTATTGAGGGTGTCAATGATGTTTTTCTGCACAACTGTCAGGTCAGCAGTCTTTCCCATGATTGTGATTCCTACTGAACCAGATTGAGAGACAATTTAAAGGCTCAGGAACCTTTTGCAGGTGTTATGTATTAATTAGCTGACTAGAATGTGACAGTTTGCGCCTAAAATATTGAACCTTTTCACAATATTCTTATTTTCTGAGATTGTGAATTTGGGGTTTTCATAAGCTGTAAGCCATAATCATCCAAATTATAACAAATAAAGGCTTGAAATATCTCGCTTTGCATGTAATGAGTCTATCTCATATGTTAGTTTCACTTTTTTAGTTGCTTTCCTGAAATAAGTGAACTTTTGCACGATATTCTAATTTTTCAAGTTTCACCTGTATATACTCTGCTCAGAAGCCCCAGGCAGATGGTCGGGGAGTACTCAATCTAAAAGAGGCAGCTACCCTCAATATATACTACAAGAAAATGTAGACTAGCACATTCATAGTCGCAGAGGTATATCCATAAAACTAACATGCAGGAAGCAAACAAAAAAAAGAATGGCAGCACAATATTTCACATACAAAGAATAAAAATAAAATAAAAATAAGGATCATCGTAGCTTAAAGCTCTTTGCACACATTTTTGATCAAATGTGTGTCCGGGCCCATCTATCAGGTGTTAAGGTGGCTTCTGCAGATGGGTCCCTAACACTAACAGAACTGCCTCATCTGGCCTTGACTAAGCCTACAATAATCAGAGCAGTGCAGGAACAAGCTACATATATACAGGGAGTGCAGAATTATTAGGCAAATGAGTATTTTGACCACATCATCCTCTTTATGCATGTTGTCTTACTCCAAGCTGTATAGGCTCGAAAGCCTACAACCAATTAAGCATATTAGGTGATGTGCATCTCTGTAATGAGAAGGGGTATGGTCTAATGACATCAAGACCCTATATTAGGTGTGCATAATTATTAGGCAACTTCCTTTCCTTTGGCAAAATGGGTCAAAAGAAGGACTTGACAGGCTCAGAAAAGTCAAAAATAGTGAGATATCTTGCAGAGGGATGCAGCACTCTTAAAATTGCAAAGCTTCTGAAGCGTGATCATCGAACAATCAAGCGTTTCATTCAAAATAGTCAACAGGGTCGCAAGAAGCGTGTGGAAAAACCAAGGCGCAAAATTACTGCCCATGAACTGAGAAAAGTCAAGCGTGCAGCTGCCAAGATGCCACTTGCCACCAGTTTGGCCATATTTCAGAGCTGCAACATCACTGGAGTGCCCAAAAGCACATGGTGTGCAATACTCAGAGACATGGCCAAAGTAAGAAAGGCTGAAAGACGACCACCACTGAACAAGACACACAAGCTGAAACGTCAAGACTGGGCCAAGAAATATCTCAAGACTGATTTTTCTAAGGTTTTATGGACTGATGAAATGAGAGTGAGTCTTGATGGGCCAGATGGATGGGCCCGTGGCTGGATTGGTAAAGGGCAGAGAGCTCCAGTCCGACTCAGACGCCAGCAAGGTGGAGGTGGAGTACTGGTTTGGGCTGGTATCATCAAAGATGAGTTTGTGGGGCCTTTTCGGGTTGAGGATGGAGTCAAGCTCAACTCCCAGTCCTACTGCCAGTTTCTGGAAGACACCTTCTTCAAGCAGTGGTACAGGAAGAAGTCTGCATCCTTCAAGAAAAACATGATTTTCATGCAGGACAATGCTCCATCACACGCGTCCAAGTACTCCACAGCGTGGCTGGCAAGAAAGGGTATAAAAGAAGAAAATCTAATGACATGGCCTCCTTGTTCACCTGATCTGAACCCCATTGAGAACCTGTGGTCCATCATCAAATGTGAGATTTACAAGGAGGGAAAACAGTACACCTCTCTGAACAGTGTCTGGGAGGCTGTGGTTGCTGCTGCACGCAATGTTGATGGTGAACAGATCAAAACACTGACAGAATCCATGGATGGCAGGCTTTTGAGTGTCCTTGCAAAGAAAGGTGGCTATATTGGTCACTGATTTGTTTTTGTTTTTGAATGTCAGAAATGTATATTTGTGAATGTTGAGATGTTATATTGGTTTCACTGGTAAAAATAAATAATTGAAATGGGTATATATTTGTTTTTTGTTAAGTTGCCTAATAATTATGCACAGTAATAGTCACCTGCACACACAGATATCCCCCTAAAATAGCTAAAACTAAAAACAAACTAAAAACTACTTCCAAAAATATTCAGCTTTGATATTAATGAGTTTTTTGGGTTCATTGAGAACATGGTTGTTGTTCAATAATAAAATTAATCCTCAAAAATACAACTTGCCTAATAATTCTGCACTCCCTGTACTCTACACTGCCCTGAATATTGTAGGCTTAGTCAAGGCCAGATGAGGCAGTTCTGTTAGTGTAGGGACCCATCTGCAGAAGCCACCTTGACGCCTGGAAGATGGACCCGATACACGTTTGATCAAAAATGCGCGCAAAGAGCTTCTATTTTTTTCCTTTATAGAAGGTATAATACCACTTTAAGTTAGAGTGATCCTTATTTTTCAGTTTTTTTATTGTTTGTATGTGAAATATTGTGCTGCCTTACCTGTTTTTGTTTGCTTCCTGTATGTTAGCTTTATGGATATGCATCTGTGACTATGAATGTGCTAGTCGAAATTTTCTTGCAGTATATATTGAGGGTAGCTGCCTTTTTTAGATTGAGCACAGCCCGTCCATCTCCCCAGGGCTTCTGAGAAGAGTATATATGTAGCTGGTTTCTACACAGCCCTGAATATTGTAGGCTTAGTCAAGGTCAGGAGAGGCAGTTATGTTAAACCTCTTTCAGACGGGCGTTGCGGGAAAAGGTACGGGTGCGTTGCGGGAACACGCGCGATTTTTCCGTGCGAGTGCAAAACATTGTAATGCGTTTTGCACTCGCATGAGAAAAATCGTGCATGTTTGGTACCCAAACCCGAACTTCTTCACAGAAGTTCCGGCTTGGGATCGGTGTTCTGTAGATTGTATTATTTTCCCTTAGAACATGGTTATAAGGAAAAATAATAGCATTCTGAATACAGAATGCATAGTACAATAGGGCTGGAGGGGTTAAAAAAATAATAATAATTTAACTCACCTTAATCCACTTGCTCGCGCTGCCGCCATCTCCTTCTGTCTTCATCTTAGCTGTGTGGAGGAACAGGACCTGTGGTGACGTCACTCCGGTCATCACATGATCCATCACATGATCTTTTACCATGGTGATGGATCATGTGATGGACTATGTGATGACCGGAGTGACGTCACCACAGGTCCTGTTCCTCCACACAGCTAAGATGAAGACAGAAGGAGATGCCGGCTGGGCGAGCAAGTGGATTAAGGTGAGTTAAATTATTTTTTTAAAAAATTTAACCTCTCCAGCGCTATTTTACTATGCATTCTGTATTCAGAAGGCTATTATTTCCCCTTATAACTATGTTATAATGGAAAATAATAATGATCGGGTCTCCATCCCGATCGTCTCCTAGCAACCGTGCGTGAAAATCGCACCGCATCCGCATTCACTTCTATTGGGCCTGCCTTGCGTGAAAAACGCAGACTATAGAGCATGCTGCGATTTTCACGCAACGCACAAGTGATGCGTGAAAATCACCGCTCATGTGAACAGCCCCATAGAAATGAATGGGTCGGTATTCAATGCGGGTGCAATGCGTTCAACTCACGCATCACATACGCACGGAATACTCGCCCGTGTGAATGGGGCCTAAGTGTTAGGGACCCATCTGCAGAAGCAAATTTCTTCTCGACTCTTGACATGGCCAGTGAGTATTGGCAGGTATGGCCAAGAAGGACAAAGCGAAGACGGCCTTCATCCTACCTATGGGACTCTACGAGCCATCATAGAGGGAGGTGAAATTAGGGAACTGTGTGAGCAGAGAATCTGACAGCATCCAGGTGTGAGAGCATCCCTTAGTGACCAGAGCTGCATCTAAGTGAAGCTGATCGTGGCCAAGATCCAGATTCTGTCTAGAGGAAAGAATATTGCTGCCAGGAATGCTGATGAGAGCAGAGGAACAAAGCAACATTCACTGTGGTACCGCATGCTTGTTGGAGTCACCAGCGGATGCTGTTCAGAGTCACCAGCGGATGCAAAGCAGACCCGGGTCGGCAGGATCGTGCACGCACCTCATCACAGTGTTGGTGCCTAGAGACTGAGACTAGGCCTGTAGTTAGTTTGTTAGGGTTTTTGTTTGTGTCAGGCCACAAGTGTTACTACTGTTCATTTCACATTGGAGAGCTGATAAAATTCTCACAAACTCAAGCCAGGCTGGAGTTTTTTTTGATCGGGGAATACTCAGGCACGTGCTACAGGACCTGTTATGGGAGGGGGAATACTGTAGAACTTAGGCTACTTTCACACTAGCGTTCGGGTGTCCGCTTGTGAGCTCCGTTTGAAGGGGCTCACAAGCGGCCCCGAACGCATCCGTACTGCCCTAATGCATTCTGAGTGGACGCGGATCTGCTCAGAATGCATCAGTCTGGCAGCGTTCAGCCTCCACTCCGCTCAGCAAGCGGACACCCGAACGCTGCTTGCAGCGTTCGGGTGTCCGCCTGGCCATGCGGAGGCAAGCGGACCCGTCCAGACTTACAATGTAAGTCAATGGGGACGGATCCGTTTGAAGTTGACACAGTATGGCTCAATTTTCAAACTGATCCGTCCCCCATTGACTTTCAATGTAAAGTCTGGACGGATCCGTCTGAAGCTACTTTCACACTTAGAATTTTTTCTACAATATAATGCAGACGGATCCGTTCTGAACGGATACCAAGTCTGCATTATATTAGCGGATCCGTCTGGGCAGACATCAGACGGACCCGCTCTGAACGGTAGTGTGAAAGTAGCCTTAGTAAGACTGTAAGTTGTTGTGCTGCACCATAGTATAGCCCGTAACACACACCCATACAGTGGTTCATGTTTTTAGGGTAATAACAGGTAAGGTGTGGCAGTTTAGTTGTGCCCGACAGTAGGTAAACTAAAGCACTTTCCTCCATCTATCGGACGGCGCTGTGCTGTGCAGCACAAGGGTCTCAGCCTTCGGGCTGGGTGTATGTAAATTGATTTTATGTTCCCAGCATTTGTAGTTGTGTTTATTGCCACATTTAAGTAAAATTCTGTTTTGGCAAAAGCTGGTGTTGGGGTTGCTTTCCTCGTTCGTGACTTCACTGTAACTAAGGCCTAATGCACACTAAGGCCTCATGCACACGGGCATTGTGCAGCTGTTCAGTGCATTGGGGACCGCAATTTGTGGTCCCCAATGCACGGGCAACATCCATGCGGCGGCATAGAACATGTTCTATTTTTTTTGCAGTGCGGAGGCAGGGACAGAAACACCACGGAAACACTCTGTAGTGAATGAGTCTGCATCCATGATGCGGGATGCACACAGCCGATGCCTGTGTATTGCGGACCTGCTGTATGTGGGCCGCAATACGGCAATGGCCTTATGCATGAGGTCTAAGGGTGGCTTCATATCATGTTTTTGCCACCTGTTTGACGTTGGGGGAAAAAAAGGAATACAAAAACATAGCACACCGCGCTTTTGTATTCTGCAAAGTTCGGTAAAAAAACAGTATACTTTTTTTTTAATACTGGAACTTTATAGTGAACGGATGCCACTGTATGGATCAGGCTGAGGCATCCGTTAACATATACAATTTTTTGCACATGTTGAACCCACTCTGGACAAGGAAGCGTCTTGGTCTCGTCCTGCAGTCGATCACAGGCCTTAGAGTCACATTGGCTTGAACAATACGCCACTGTCTGACCCTGTCAGTCTGCACTGTGCATAGCAGATGGCATTTGTCTTGCAAATTTCTGCTTGAACAAAACGAAAGGCCTAGAAAAACAAGTTTTTAGGGATTGTCTGTACATTTATGGATGGCTGGCAACCAGGAATATGTATCTACAGTCACATATAAGATGGTAAAATCTTTATCATATGCACTAAAGATGGAAGGATGTTTATCATGTAAATAAAGAACATGTGCAAAAAAGATGACACTATCATGCAAATAGATTTTTTTATTTATTTATTTTTTGGGGGGGAGGGGGAATGGGGAAAAGGGATGATGGTGGTGATGGATGATGAGATTTTTTTGTTTTCTTTTTTTGGTTATTATGAGGGGAAAAGGGTTGGAGATGAAAATGGGTGATGAATTTTTCAATTTTTTTTTTTTAAGGGGTTATGATGAGGTTAGGGTGGGGTAGTGTAGGGTAGTGTAGTGTAGGGTAGTGTAGGTTAGGGTAGTAAAGGGTAGGGAATTTTCTCTTTTTTTGTTTTTAAGGGGTTATGATGAGGGTGGGGAAGGTTGGGGTAGGGTAGGGTAGTGTAGTGTAGGGTAGGGTAGTGTAGAGTAGGGAATTTTTCATTTTTTTTTAAGGGGTTATGATGGGGTAGGGTGGGGAAGGATGGGGTAGGGTAAGGTAGGGAATTTTTCATTTTTCTTTTTTTAAGGGGTTATGATGAGGGTGGGGAAGGGTGGGGTGGAGTAGGGTAGTGTAGTGTAGGGTAGTGTAGGGTAGGGTAGTGTAGGGTAGGGAATTTTCTCTTTTTTTTTTTTTAAGGGGTTATGATGGGGTAGGGTAGGGTGGGGACAGATGGGGTAGGGTAGGGTGGGGACGGATGGGGTAGGGTAAGGTAGGGATTTTTATTTTTTTTTAATCCTTGGCTCCTTGATGTTAATATATTAGATGAGGTGTCCAGATGTTGTGGACTTGCCAGGATCTAGGAGTCTGTAGATGTTGAAGACGATGACGATGTTGAAGATCGTCTTCTCCTTTCCAGTTCTGGACTGTGAGATGGTCGCTGTAAGAGGACACACAGACACCTCCAGGTAAGTATTTCATATTATTACAATTACAAGTGCATCATGTGTGATTTGTCTGCAGCCATGAAGGTAGATCATAGGCCATAATAATGAGAATTATACTGTATATATGGATATCACAGAGCCGGATGATAACACTATGGGTGTCACTATGTATTACACTTACAATGTCCATATGGAAAGGTGGGTGGGTGCTGCCGGACTCCACATTGGCCCAGTTTACTGGTCTGAAGAACGTGTGTGATCTGATAGTAGATGTTACTGCCAGGCGGCTACATGGGGACTTGCTGAGGAGCTAAAAACATAATGAGAGACCATCAACCATTATTATTCTGGATTATTACAGATAAATATAACAAAATAGGTCACGTTATAAAGGTCTGTATAGGATTAGGATTAGATTTCACAATCACACTCCTCTCTCTTGTCTAAATCTAATGTTCTGACACCACTTCTTCTATTCCCTGCCCTCATTCTTCTCCTGATGATCCTACTCACCCCTTGTAGGATGTTGATGGCATCTGGGCACATCCATGCTGGATAATAAGGCTCGTCCTCTTGCAGAGATCGTTTATACTGCATTTTTGTCCCGTAGCTGTTGAATGGCTGATCACCTGTTAGCATCTTGAATACGGTGACGCTAAAGGAAAAGGAATCCACCAGATGATTATAAGGTTCTCCGTTCATCATCTGTAATGACATCAGTTTAGAGGTAAGTTGATGCAAGTAAATGGAAATGCACACAGGAACTTATCAGATCATTGTTATTTCTCATATATTATAAGGATTTTATCTCTCACCTACATTTTTCTGAGTATAATCCCAAACTGATCGTATCTACCCTCCTAATGACAGATATACAAATGTGACTACAGATATGGTAACGCTTGTACAGTCCACATATGCCAAACATTACACCGATAGGTGATCCCATCCTCCATGACACATTTGCAGCTCCTTTGCCCAGTAATAATTTATAATGAATATTCCTTACCTCTGGGGCGATGTATCCAACTGTCCCTGCATAGCCTGTCTGCATGTCCTCCCCAAATACGCCAATGGCACATAGTCCAAAGTCAGCGATTCTGATGTGTCCGATGTTATCTAGGAGGACGTTAGCAGGCTTTATGTCACTGGGGAGAGAAACATTGTAAAAGTATTAGATTGGGGATTAGATGAAACTATTTTACACATAAAGTAATAATCCTGGCGCTTGTTATCTCCTCTGTATCCTTAGCTGCAGTGCCGTAGCAGAATCGCACAAACTGCTATCAAATGTAAAAGTATAAACTCAATATCAATGACACCGCTCTTACCCCAACCTACTGCGGTACACTTACTACACAATAGAGCAGTCACAGACTAGTGGGCTAAAGGCTGGAGCTGCCGTAAGTTCCTAAGAAGGAACTGCTGTACCTGTGTCCCAATGCTTGTTCCGTGGCTGCTTGCTCCTGTAGACTGTAGTTAAAAGTGGTACCGGGTACTTGGTTGGGGTTGTTTGTTACACGGAACGTGCCCCGGCCGGTGGCACGATGCCGTTTCTACAAATTGTACTTCGCGCGCTCACGAGTGGATAGTGCCGTCACTATTCCAGCTACGGATCGTAGCTGGTACCAGAAAACCATTGGGACACAGATACGGCAGTTCCTTCTTAGGAAGTTACGGCAGCTCCAGCGATTAGCCCACTGGTCTGTGACTGCTCCATTGTGTAGTAAGTGTACCGCAGTAGGTTGGGGTAAGCGCGGTGTCAATGATATTTTACACATAACAATCCAGGAAAGGATATAAGAAAACAGTATCTAAATGTTCTCTTGTGTCCTGTCATCAAATGTAACAGCTGTACTTACCGGTGGATGATGCCGTGTTCATGCAGGAACTGAAGTCCGCAGACCATTTCTGATGCAAAGAATCTGTGAAGTGGAGAAGAGAGTTGATCAGTGTTATATACAGGAACATACACAGAACACACAATGATGAGACATCTATTTCTTGTCATATCCAAAACATGTTTCTGTTCATTCTGAGACGTCAGTGCAAATATATCAGTAAGACATTTACCTTGCTGTGTCCATATTTAGAGGCAGCTTTCCTGCCATAAATTGGCGCTGGTCTCCTCCGGCCATATAATCCATGACAATGATGAAATACTTTGCTGTCTCCATAGATGTTCGCAGGTAGGTCAGGAAGCGAATCCCGACAGCCAGTTCCATGATCTCAAGCTCTACTGAGATTTTGGGGTTCATGAGCTTTTTCTCCATTATTTTGACAGCCAAAAGCTCCTCGGTGTCTTGATCTTGTGCCAGAAGAACCTGGAGAAGACACAGGACAGCGATTCAGTAAAGTATCTAATGAAATGATTACTCAGATATAAAATTACATTTCAGCCTCTACAGCTACTATTAAGTTGGTTGGGACACGGATCATTCCTATTATGAATGGATATAAATCAATCACTTACCTTTCCATAGCCTCCTTTTCCGAGTTCTGTAAGGAAATGGAGGTCCTCATGGTCAATAGATGTTTTGGTGTTAATAAGACCACATGATGGAGAAAGGCTTTCTTCTGCCGGCACATCCCAGTTCTTAAAAGAGCCATTTACTGGCATGTCCTGGATGTTAGCGCCCTTTGATGGCATATCCCAGACATAGGTGTGCGCAGCCTATTGCATTAGGGTGTGCACCCTAAAGCACAAACACACGCTGCGTGCGTGTGTGTGTGTGTGTATATATATATATATATATATATATATATACACACACACACATACATACACAAATACACTAAGGGGTATCAGGGTACATTATTATACAGGGGTAATATAACTAAGGGCTATCAGGGTAAATTATACAGGAGTAATATAACTGAGGAGGGCTATCAGGGACATTATACAGGGGTAATATAACTTATATTATATAAGTTATATTACCCCTTCATCATGTCCCCTGAGATAGCCCTCCTCAGTTATATTACCCCTGTATAATAATGTACCCTAATACCCCTTAGTTTTACCCCCTGTATAATTTACCCTGATCCTTCAGTTATATTACCCCCTGTAATTTACCCTGCTACCCCTTAGTTATACAGTATCATATAACTGAGGGGTATCAGGGTACATTATACAGGGGTGTAATTGAGGAGGGGTAGCAAGCAGCAGGGAACATACAGGGCAGAGTTCCAGTGGTGTAGCGTGGGTTGCCAGCACCCGGGACAAGCCAAGTATTTCTCCCCCCAATCTTTTTACAAATAATGCAGTACATGTCACCTGCAGTCCTATGTAACACCACAGATGACACAGTGGTAACTCTCTGAGTACAGATAATGTAGTAGATGGGTATGAGGCCCCAGAATTCAGAACACGCACAGTGTGACCTGAAGTCTGGGACCGGACTGCGGCCGTGTGGACTAAATCCTATAGCCCCCCCCCCAAACAGATATGTGGATGGACATTACATATAATGGTGCACACTATACAGTAGAGTACAGCAGCACATACCTGTTACATCCAGTGACGTCTCCTGTGATGTAGACCTTCCTCAACGCCTTCATTCGGAGATAAGACCGCCATGATACCTTCTTTCAGCCGCGTATCTGCATAGTTTCACAGAAAAATGTTTAGATTTCTCACTTTACTATCCTCCTCAGAAAACAGACCCCCCCCTCCACCCGTAGTGCCCATAAATATAATGCCCTCTGTATAATTATGATATATACTGGCCCCTCTGTGTTGTTGTTATTATTCTTAATATTATAATGGTCCCCTCTGTATTAGGCTCCATTCACACGTCCGCAAAATGTGTCCGCATCCATTCCGCAATTGTGCGGAACGGGTGCGGACCCATGCATTCTCCATGGGGACGGAATGGATGCGGAAAGCACACAGTGTGCTCTTCGCATCCGCATTTCCGGAGCGGCCTGCCGAACTTCCGGTCCGCGGCTCTGGAAAAAAATAGAACATGTCCTATTCTTGTCCGCAGCTGTGGACAAAAATAGGCTGTTCTATGGGGGTGCCTGGTTGGTGTGTTGCGGATCCGCAAAACACTGCGGACTTGTGAATGAACCCTAATAGTAATAATTATGGCGCTCTTCAGCCCCTCCAGCATACAGTCCCATGTAAAATACATCACTCCTTGCCTTCAGCCCTTCCAACATACAGTCCCATGTAAATAATATCACCCTCTCTTCGCTGCCTGCCTTGAGCCCCTTCAGCATACAGATGTAAAATACATCACACCCTGCCTTCCGCCCCTCCAACATACAGTCCCATGTAAAATACAAAACTCCCCCGGCCTTCAGCCCTTGCAGCATACAGTTCCATGTAAAATAATATCACCCCTCCTGCCTTCAGCCCCTCCAGCATACAGTCCCATGTAAAATACATGACTATCTCTGCCTTTAGCCCCTCCAGCATACAGTCCCATGTAAAATACATGACTATCTCTGCCTTTAGCCCCTCCAGCATACAGTCCCATGTAAAATACATGACTATCTCTGCCTTTAGCCCCTCCAGCATACAGTCCCTGAATCCCCAGGTAAAAAATATCACTTCACCCCCTCTCTTCAGACCCCTCTAACCTTCTGCTCCTCTCTGCAACGTGCTCTGTTGAATTTCCTGCATATCTTGAGGCCCCGCCCCCTGTATGATGAGACTCCGCCTCTTTCCCGACATCATACCTCCCTAGTGCAAATCCATTCTAGCGCTCTACTGTCTCATAGGCTTCAGACCCTTAGCCTGAAGCCTATGAGAAGGATCGCATCAGGAGTTGGCAGATGGCAGTGCAGCACAGAGGTGATGATTAGGGTGTGCCCAGGCACACCCGGCACACCCCGTGCGCACGCCTATGATCCCAGATATCAGAGCTGTCTGCTGGCATGTCCCAGATGTTTGAGCCCTTTGTTGGTAGGGCCATGATGTTGGAGTGCTCAGTTAGGATGAGCCAAATGCCAGGACATGGCTTTAGGCTTTCACCTGCTGAGATAATAAATACATTATTAAATATACTTCCACAGTCCATTATCAGGATAGTTAGTTTTTCTGATTAACATAATGACCATTAAAAACTAGTGTAATAGAAATATTTTATATATCCTATAGAATCGGATTCTGATTGTCTCTATTTATCTATACACGTTATGGCCTGAAATGCTCTCTAAAATAGGCCCTCATTAAAAATATCAGGTAATTGTAGATCATCTGCGCTTATAATATATTACATAACACAGAACTCAAATCTATATCCTATATATTATATGTCATGACGCAATAAAATAACAGTACAAACCCCATCATCTACCTCCAGGTTGATTCTGTTTCCCTGTTCCCATCTTACCTGATGTATTGGCTGGAGACACCATGCAGCTGTGATGTTCGTATTGTCTGGCTGTGGTGTTGATAGATGATGGCCTGGACCTGTTTGCGCCATTTTTGTCTTCCACTGGGCTCAGATATCTGAGTCTCCTCCTACTCTGGAGAACCCAGTCTCTGTTGTTCTTAATCCTTTTCTGGGTTTCCAATCTTCGGAGGTTTAGACTCTCTGAGCTTTCAGATCTGGGGCAAGTGATGCGTTTTGGTGTTACTTGGAGAAGCTCTTCTAGTACTAACTCTGCGCTGTTAATATTTCTGCGCTGTTTGAGGACCTTCTCCTTGTTGATCCTCCGTCTTGCAGGTACCTCTTCTCTGATGTTCTTTCTGTTGTTGAGAATGGTCTTCTGCAGTTGTTTATAGGCAAAGATTGCAGAGTCAGCCTCTTTGAGGCTCTTCATTATCCTCTTTTCTGTGAGGATCGCATCTCTCTTGATCTTTCTTTTTCTCTCCAGATCTTTCCTTTTGGACACCACTTCTGAGGTGTCACTATCCATATCCAGTGGTTGCTGATTCCTTTGTCCAACAGTGAACAAAGGTTCCGGATCTCCCATGATCCGTCTCATCCTCTGAAGAATCCCTTCTCTTAGGATTCTTCTTCTTTCCTCCAATAAAATCATTGTAAATGTCAATAATCGCTTCGTTTAAAACGAAACACACAGCGACCACCTCTCCTATCCGAGTCGCAAGAGGCAGTGATTTGGTCAAGTGGTTTGACTTGGAATTAGAATGTAATGATGTCATTACATGACTTATGGCATATTTCTTGGTGATTGTGAGGTCACAGTACTGGAGTTCTAGAAGTGCCTTGACATATCTCTTACTGTGAAGTCACAGTTCTGTGGTTTACAAGATGGTTTCACTCAGTTTCCATAATATAGGGACACAATGTATTTGAATATACATTATCACATATTTTCTATTGATAAATTTGATGTCATATTTTAGTTTTAGCATTTACAGAGGATATATGGGAATAGAATAAGGGCCTGTCTTCTAGAGAACCAGTGCTCTTCATGTCCATGGGCTGTATTTGTTGTTTTAGCTTAACATCATTCACTTGAACGGGGCTAAGATGCGATATTAGTCCATGAACATTAACGGCTCTGTTCCTGAAACAGAACTTTTTCCTTTATCTAATAAAGTGTATTCATCGCAGCAGTAAAAAAGTTTTCAGTAACCTTTATATTGATGACATAGGCTGCGCCAAGGCTTTCTCGCAGCTTAACCTAGGCCATGTGACGTCACATTGTTCACTCCCAAGGCCTAGGCGCAGCTCAGTCTGCTGTGAGCGCCTTTGCCTTAAAAAAAACAGCTGATCGGCGGGAATCCTGCGTGTCGAGAATAGGTTATCAGTATAAAAAGTCTTGGGAAAACACCTTTAGTAATCTATCCTAAAACATCTGGTGAAAAAAGCAACATAGGACCCAGGATGTCCAGATACTGAAGAGTGAACAGAACACCTTTCTGTTACCAGTGGGTCCACCCTTAGCAGTTTTGGGTATATGACTGCGCCACATCTTGTTGCAATTCCTTGTAGACAGACTTGGGATAAGACATGGCAACGTTTACTATTCCTCTTGGCACTGCTGGCAATATAGAGGTTGGATGTGATGATCCAAACGTATGGAGGTTGGATGTGATAACCTAAAGCTATGTATATATCAGCCAGGCTTGAAGAGAGGAAACATCAACGCTCACAGATCTCAAGCTTATCATTCCAGCAGTAAATGGTGGTGCTCAGCCCTAAGTGCACATAGCACAAGATGACTATTGCCCGTGTTGTCTATATATCCATCATGCTGTATATTTTAATTGCTTGGAATCACAATGTTTTTTGTGTATCGATGAGTGCCACAGATCTCCTCTTCTTGTTGTAAATCTGTATATACACTGTATGAGGATATACTGTGTGTTCTGTAATTAACTATGTATATTGCTTCTATACCATTTGCACTAGGTCCGGTGGCTGGCAGTTACTAGGGAAGACAGTAAGTAAATGTATACATGCCTGGGATAAACACATATCTATCCTAAGAGAAAAATAATAAGGAAATAACGTAAGGGCAGATGCAGTAGACCATGCAGCTTTTTTCTGCCATCAGTCTTCTATGTGTAGGGGTCTAGTGTTAGTTGTAGTATTGCTAGAAACTCACCCAGAGAGGTTTCGTTGAGGTGGATTTTAGTATTGCTAGAAGCTCACCCAGAGAGGTTTCGCTGAGGTAGAATTAAAGGGGTGTACCATTAAGACAACACATCCCCTATGCACTGGATATGGTATGTGTCTGATCGGCGGGATCTGACCATGGGGGCCTTCTCCATTCACAAGAACCGGGGCCTGTGCTCCATAATTTGATTGTAGCAGCGATCATGCATGGTCACTGCTGCTCCATTTAGCTCTATGGGGATGTTGGAGATAGCCAAGCACTTGTACCCAGCTATATCCGTCAGTCCCACAGAGATGAATGGAGAATTAGACATGCATATGTGTTTGCTGCTCCAGTTAAATGAGGACAACTGATCCCCGTAGCGGAATGCCAAACTGGATTGTTTGGTTTGGCTTTGCCTCCTACACCACAGACGGTGTGCCAAGTGTTGTCTAGCCACAATGTCACAGATCCACTTGGACATGCTGATCAGCGGGGTTCAGGAGAGGCCTGAATTATGGGATAATTACACTGAAGGCTACCAAAATAGGACTGTGATCCACTGTTCATGGGACCTTGTATGAGTGGAGTGGGAGAGTGCAAAGGTGTCACAGCTTGCACGGATGGGTAACATGAAACATAGTTGTTCCCAAAACTGTTGCTTCAAACATTAAAAAAGTTGTCCATATCATGATTGTCCTGAAGTTATATGCCGCTGTTTCTTAAACACAGCTACATTCTGCACATATATTCCAGAAGAGAGGTGGGGTTTTTACACAGAGTCTGGAGAGAAGAGAAAGAGAGAGCAGCCATCTTAGAGAGAGGTGAAACTAAGTAATTGTGTGAGCAGAGAATCTGATGGCTTTCAGGTGTGAGAGCATCCCTCAGTGACCAGAGCTGCAGCTAAGTGAAGCTGATCGTGTCCAAGATCCTGATTCTGCCCAGAGGAAGGAGGATTGCTGCCAGTAATGCTGATGAGAGCAGAGGAACAAAGCAACATATACTGCTGTACCGCATGCTTGTTGGAGAGACATTTGTTATTTTCAGATTCACCAGCGGATGCAAAGCAGACCTGGGTTGGTAGGATCGTGCACGCACCTCATCACAGTGTTGGTGCGTAGAGACTAAGACTAGGCCTGTAGTTAGTTAGTTAGGGTTTCTGTTTGTGTCAGGCCACAAGTGTTACTACTGTTCATTTCAAGGACTCCATAACTTAAAGTGACATTTCACATTGGACAGCTGATAAAATTCTCACAAACTCAAGCCAGGCTGGCATTTTCTTGCTCAGGGGGAATACTCAGGCACACGCTACAGGACCTGTTATGGGAGGGGGAATACTGTAGAACTTGATAAGACTGTAAGCTGTTGTGCTGCACCATAGTATAGCCCGCAACACACACCCATACAGTGGTTCTTGTTTTTAGGGTAATAACAGGTAAGGTGTGGCAGTTTAGTTGTGCCCGCCAGTAGGTAAATTAATGCACTTTCCTCCTTCATCTATCAGAGGGCACTGTGCTGTGCAGCACAAGGGTCTCAGCCTTTGGGCTGGGTATATGTAAATTGAGTGTATTTTCCCAGCATTTGTGGTTGTGTTTATTGCCACATTTAAGTAAAATTCCGTTTGGCAAAAGCTGGCGTTGGGGTTACTTTCCTCGTTTGTGACTTCACTGTATCCTGGGGAACCCACCCTGGTACACGGCTTACATCTTGGTGTAGTCGGCAGGATACATCGACCGTTATTGACGGAAACGCGGCGGTCGATCTTCCCCCTGTGTAAATGGCGCCGGTCCAGGACCCAGCTTAGGGTGCGCCAGTGCAAGACCAACTTGCTCCAATTCCGCTGATACAGCTTGCCCCTGCCATGCCCGTCCCAGTAGGGTATATCCCCATGGGGGCGCTGTTGCGTCATCTGCCAAAATTTGATGGTAAAAATATGACTTTGCAGGACTGGACTGAAAGGGTGCGAAGTGCGGTTAGAATGTGTAACTTGACCCCCGAGCTGCGGGCAGAGGTTGCATTGGGGGCTCTAGAGGGTGACATCAGACGGATAGTGATGGTAAGGCCCGAATCTGAGAGAGACACCCTAGAGAAAATATTCATATATATAACTCCACCCAGGATAACTTAGGCATGGGGGCACGTCAAAAGGGGGCCCCTCTGTTGGGCTTGTCGACAGTACGGCCATATGGCCAGAGAGTGCCCAGAACAGATGAAGTCCGAGCTGACGTTAAACTTCTGACCGCAGCAGTAGCTGGGCGTCGTGTGGCGGTACACCATAAGCTAAGCCCAATGCGTGAGGAACACGACCTGTATGCCAGTAGCACTGTTATGGAAGCCGAGTTGGAAGGCCAGAAGGGTACGGCTTTTTGGGCAAGACGTCGTCAAGAAGGGGGTAGTGCTGGTGAACCATTCGTCCCAGAGAGGGATGGATGTGATGATAGGTATGAACGTGCTGAGAGACCTAGACCATCAACTCTATGCCAAAGAAGGGCCGAAGTATTGGCAACGGGCCACCACACAACGCCAACCCAGAAGGTTCTACAGCAGATGATGAGGATCTGTAGTCTACGAAAGGGCAACATGTCCGGTGAAGATCCCACCTCGACAAGAACAAATATTGATGCTGCCGGTGGGGGCTGGATGACAATTGAATGGACTGGAGGTCCGGATTGAGCCCGCTTATCAAGAGGACACGTAGACTTCCCCACTGGTAGCACAGGCCCTCGCTAATTTGAAGGATGGATGTGTGCCTGCACGCTGCCTCATTGTTGAAGACTGCGAGTTAATCGCTCCTGGGAATACCTTGCTGGCCAAAGTTTATGTGTCCGAAGGGGATATTCCTCGACGAAGGAGCTTCATGCTACAGCCAGATAGGAGATCAGCCTATGAGTGGAGCTGTCGAATGATCATGGCCCGGATAGGGGTGGACTGCAAGACCATGACTCCAGGACAACAGAAGTTGCTGGAAGACACCCTTTGGAAATTTTAGGATGCAATCTCGAGACAGGATGAGGACTTCAGGTGTGCTTCCGCCATCGAACACGAAATTACCACCGGCGATGCTTCACCGATCAAGTAATGTTACCGGCAAATCCTGCCTAAAATGTACCAGGAGGTGAAGGATATGGTAGCCAGCATGTTGGAAAACCAGGTGATCCAGGAGAGTCAAAGTCCTTGGGCTGCTCCAGTAGTCTTGGTGCCGAAGAAAGATGGGAGTCTCCGATTCTGCGTGGATTATCGGAAGCTGAATGCCCAGACCGTCCGAGGTGCCTACCCCCTTCCGCGGATTGAGAAGTCGTTGTCCGTCCTGAGTCATGCGAATTTCTTCTCGACTCTTGACAAGGCCAGTGAGTATTGTCAGGTATGGCCAAGAAGGACAAAGCGAAGACGGCCTTCATCCTACCTATGGGACTCTACGAGCCATCTTAGAGGGAGGTGAAATTAGGGAACTGTGTGAGCAGAGAATCTGACAGCATCCAGGTGTGAGAGCATCCCTTAGTGACCAGAGCTGCATCTAAGTGAAGCTGATCGTGGCCAAGATCCAGATTCTGTCTAGAGGAAAGAGTATTGCTGTCAGGAATGCTGATGAGAGCAGAGGAACAAAGCAACATTCACTGTGGTACTGCATGCTTGTTGGAGTCACCAGCGGATGCTGTTCAGAGTCACCAGCGGATGCAAAGCAGACCAGGGTCGGCAGGATCGTGCATGCACCTCATCACAGTGTTGGCGCCTAGAGACTGAGACTAGGCCTGTAGTTAGTTTGTTAGGGTTTTTGTTTGTGTCAGGCCACAAGTGTTACTACTGTTCATTTCACATTGGAGAGCTGATAAAATTCTCACAAACTCAAGCCAGACTGGAATTTTTTTGCTCGGGGAATACTCAGGCACGTGCTACAGGACCTGTTATGGGAGGGGGAATACTGTAGAACTTAATAAGACTGTAAGCTGTTGTGCTGCACCATAGTATAGCCCGTAACACACACCCATACAGTGGTTCATGTTTTTAGGGTAATAACAGGTAAGGTGTGGCAGTTTAGTTGTGCCCGACAGTAGGTAAACTAAAGCACTTTCCTCCATCTATCGGACGGCGCTGTGCTGTGCAGCACAAGGGTCTCAGCCTTCGGGCTGGGTGTATGTAAATTGATTTTATGTTCCCAGCATTTGTAGTTGTGTTTATTGCCACATTTAAGTAAAATTCTGTTTTGGCAAAAGCTGATGTTGGGGTTGCTTTCCTCGTTCGTGACTTCACTGTAACTAAGGCCTAATGCACACTAAGGCCTCATGCACATGGCCATTGTGCAGCTGTTTCGTGCATTGGGGACCGCAATTTGTGGTCCCCAATCCACGGGCAACATCCATGCGGCGGCATAGAACATGTTCTATTTTTTTTGCAGTGCGGAGGCAGGGACAGAAACACCACGGAAACACTCTGTAGTGAATGGGTCCGCATCCATGATGCGGGATGCACACAGCCGATGCCTGTGTATTGCGGACCTGCTCTATGTGGGCCGCAATACGGCAACGGCCTTATGCATGAGGTCTAAGGGTGGCTTTATATCATGTTTTTGCCACCTGTTTGACGTTGGGGGAAAAAAGGAATACAAAAACATAGCACACCGCGCTTTTGTTTTCTGCAAAGTTCGGTAAAAAAACAGTATACTTTTTTTTAATACTGCAACTTTATAGTGAACGGATGCCACTGTATGGATCAGGCTGAGGCATCCGTTAACATATACAATTTTTTGTACATGTTAAACGATGTGAACCCACCCTAACCTGTCGAAAGGTCTTGCCATTCTCGGCTGGACCAGTAAGCGTCTTGGTCTCGTCCTGCAGTCGATCACAGGCCTTAGAGTCACATTGGCTTGAACAATACGCCACTGACTGACCCTGTCAGTCTGCACTGTTCATAGCAGATGGCATTTGACTTGCAAATTTCTGCTTGAAAAAAAATGAAAGGCTTAGAAAAACAAGTATTTGGGGATTGTCTGTACATTTACGGATGGCTGGCAACCAGGAATATGTATCTACAGTCAAATATAAGATGGTAAAATCTTTATCATATGCACTAAAGATGGAAGGATGTTTATCATGTAAATAAAGAACATTTGCAAAAAAGATGACACTATCATGCAAATAGATTTTTTTATTTTTTGGGGGGGAGGGGGAATGGGGAAAAGGGAAAGGGATGATGGGGTGATGGATGATGAGATTTTTTTGTTTTCTTTTTTTGGTGATTATGAGGGGAAAAGGGTTGGAGATGAAAATGGGTGATGAATTTTTCTCATTTTTTTTTTTTAAGGGGTTATGATGAGGTTAGGGTGGTGTAGTGTAGGGTAGGGTAGTGTAGGGTAGGGAATTTTCTCATTTTTTTTTTTAAGGGGTTATGATGAGGGTAGGGAAGGGTGTGGTAGGGTAGGGTAGTGTAGGGTAGGGTAGTGTAGGGTACGGAATTTTTTATTTTTTTAAGGGGTTATGATGGGGTAGGGTAGGGTGGGGAAGGATGGGGTAGGGTAAGGTAGGGAATTTTTCATTTTTTTTTTAAGGGGTTATGATGAGGGTGGGGAATGGTGGGGTGAGGTAGGGTAGGGTAGTGTATGGTAGGGTAGTGTAGGTTAGGAAATTTTCTCTTTTTTTTTTTTTTTAAGGGGTTATATGGGGTAGGGTAGGGTGGGGACGGATGGGGTAGGGTAGGGTGGGGACGGATGGGGTAGGGTAAGGTAGGGAATTTTTTTTTTTTTTAAGGGTGAATTATAAGACTCTTCTGTCCTTGGCTCCTTGATGTTAATATATTAGATGAGGTGTCCAGATGTTGTGGACTTGCCAGGATCTAGGAGTCTGTAGATGTTGAAGACGATGACGATGTTGAAGATCGTCTTCTCATTTCCAGTTCTGGACTGTGAGATGGTCGCTGTAAGAGGACACACAGACACCTCCAGGTAAGTATTTCATATTAATACAATTACAAGTGCATCATGTGTGATTTGTCTGCAGCCATGAAGGTAGATCATAGGCCATAATAATGAGAATTATACTGTATATATGGATATCACAGAGCTGGATGATAACACTATAGGTGTCACTATGTATTACACTTACAATGTCCATATGGAAAGGTGGGTGGGTGCTGCCGGACTCCACATTGGCCCAGTTTACTGGTCTGAAGAACGGGTGTGATCTGATGGTAGATGTTACTGCCAGGCGGCTACATGGGGACTTGCTGAGGAGCTAAAAACATAATGAGAGACCATCAACCATTATTATTCTGGATTATTACAGATAAATATAACAAAATAGGTCACGTTATAAAGGTCTGTATAGGATTAGGATTAGATTTCACAATCACACTCCTCTCTCTTGTCTAAATCTAATGTTCTGACACCACTTCTTCTATTCCCTGCCCTCATTCTTCTCCTGATGATCCTACTCACCCCTTGTAGGATGTTGATGGCATCTGGGCACATCCATGCTGGATAATAAGGCTCATCCTCTTGCAGAGATCGTTTATACTGCATTTTTGTCCCGTAGCTGTTGAATGGCTGATCACCTGTTAGCATCTTGAATACGGTGACGCCAAAGGAAAAGAAATCCACCAGATGATTGTAAGGTTCTCCGTTCATCATCTGTAATGACATCAGTTTAGAGGTAAGTTGATGCAAGTAAATGGAAATGCACACAGGCACTTATCAGATCATTGTTATTTCTCATATATTATAAGGATCTTATCTCTCACCTACATTTTTCTGAGTATAATCCCAAACTGATCGTATCTACCCTCCTAATGACAGATATACAAATGTGACTACAGATATGGTAACGCTTGTACAGTCCACATATGCCAAACATTACACCGATAGGTGATCCCATCCTCCATGACACATTTGCAGCTCTTTTGCCCAGTAATAATTTATAATGAATATTCCTTACCTCTGGGGCGATGTATCCAACTGTCCCTGCATAGCCTGTCTGCATGTCCTCCCCAAATACGCCAATGGCACATAGTCCAAAGTCAGCGATTCTGATGTGTCCGATGTTATCTAGGAGGACGTTAGCAGGCTTTATGTCACTGGGGAGAGAAACATTGTAAAAGTATTAGATTGGGGATTAGATGAAACTATTTTACACATAAAGTAATAATCCTGGCGCTTGTTATCTCCTCTGTATCCTTAGCTGCAGTGCCGTAGCAGAATCGCACAAACTGCTATCAAATGTAAAAGTATAAACTCAATATCAATGACACCGCTCTTACCCCAACCTACTGCGGTACACTTACTACACAATAGAGCAGTCACAGACTAGTGGGCTAAAGGCTGGAGCTGCCGTAAGTTCCTAAGAAGGAACTGCCGTACCTGTGTCCCAATGCTTGTTCCGTGGCTGCTTGCTCCTGTAGACTGTAGTTAAAAGTGGTACCGGGTATTTGGTTGGGGTTGTTTGTTACACGGTACGTGCCCCGGCCGGTGGCACGATGCGTTTCTACAAATTGTACTTCGCGCGCTCACGAGTGGATAGTGACGTCACTATTCCAGCTACGGATCGTAGCTGGTACCAGAAAACCGTTGGGACACAGGTACGGCAGTTCCTTCTTAGGAAGTTACGGCAGCTCCAGCGATTAGCCCACTGGTCTGTGACTGCTCCATTGTGTAGTAAGTGTACAGCAGTAGGTTGGGGTAAGCGCGGTGTCATTGATATTTTACACATAACAATCCAGGAAAGGATATAATAAAACAGTATCTAAATGTTCTCTTGTGTCCTGTCATCAAATGTAACAGCTGTACTTACCGGTGGATGATGCCGTGTTCATGCAGGAACTGAAGTCCGCAGACCATTTCTGATGCAAAGAATCTGTGAAGTGGAGAAGAGAGTTGATCAGTGTTATATACAGGAACATACACAGAACACACAATGATGAGACATCTATTTCTTGTCATATCCAAAACATGTTTCTGTTCATTCTGAGACGTCAGTGCAAATATATCAGTAAGACATTTACCTTGCTGTGTCCATATTTAGAGGCAGCTTTCCTGCCATAAATTGGCGCAGGTCTCCTCCGGCCATATAATCCATGACAATGATGAAATACTTTGCTGTCTCCATAGATGTTCGCAGGTAGGTCAGGAAGCGACTCCCGACAGCCAGTTCCATGATCTCAAGCTCTACTGAGATTTTGGTGTTCATGAGCTTTTTCTCCATTATTTTGACAGCCAGAAGCTCCTCAGTGTCTTGATCTTGTGCCAGAAGAACCTGGAGAAGACACAGGACAGCGATTCAGTAAAGTATCTAATGAAATGATTACTCAGATATAAAATTATATTTCGGCCTCTACAGCTACTATTAAGTTGGTTGGGACACGGATCATTCCTATTATGAATGGATATAAATCAATCACTTACCTTTCCATAGCCTCCTTTTCCGAGTTCTTTAAGGAAATGGAGGTCCTCATGGTCAATAGATGTTTTGGTGTTAATAAGACCACATGATGGAGAAAGGCTTTCTTCTGCCGGCACATCCCAGTTCTTAAAAGAGCCATTTACTGGCATGTCCTGGATGTTAGCGCCCTTTGATGGCATATCCCAGATATCAGAGCTGTCTGCTGGCATGTCCCAGATGTTTGAGCCCTTTGTTGGTAGGGCCATGATGTTGGAGTGCTCAGTTGGTATGAGCCAAATGCCAGGACATGGCTTTAGGCTTTCACCTGCTGAGATAATAAATACATTATTAAATATACTTCCACAGTCCATTATCAGGATAGTTAGTTTTTCTGATTAACATAATGACCATTAAAAACTAGTGTAATAGAAATATTTTATATATCCTATAGAATCGGATTCTGATTGTCTCTATTTATCTATACACGTTATGGCCTGAAATGCTCTCTAAAATAGGCCCTCATTAAAAATATCAGGTAATTGTAGATCATCTGCACTTATAATATATTACATAACACAGAACTCAAATCTATATCCTATATATTATATGTCATGACGCAATAAAATAACAGTACAAACCCCATCATCTACCTCCAGGTTGATTCTGTTTCCCTGTTCCCATCTTACCTGATGTATTGGCTGGAGACACCATGCAGCTATGATGTTCGTATTGTCTGGATGTGGTGTTGATAGATGATGGCCTGGACCTGTTTGCGCCATTTTTGTCTTCCACTGGGCTCAGATATCTGAGTCTCCTCCTACTCTGGAGAACCCAGTCTCTGTTGTTCTTAATCCTTTTCTGGGTTTCCAATCTTCGGAGGTTTAGACTCACTGAGCTTTCAGATCTGGGGCAAGTGATGCGTTTTGGTGTTACTTGGAGAAGCTCTTCTAGTACTAACTCTGCGCTGTTAATATTTCTGCGCTGTTTGAGGACCTTCTCCTTGTTGATCCTCCGTCTTGCAGGTACCTCTTCTCTGATGTTCTTTCTGTTGTTGAAAATGGTCTTCTGCAGTTGTTTATAGGCAGAGATTGCAGAGTCAGCCTCTTTGAGGCTCTCCATTATCCTCTTTTCTGTGAGGATCGCATCTCTCTTGATCATTCTTTTTCTCTCCAGATCTTTCCTTTTGGACACCACTTCTGAGGTGTCACTATCCATATCCAGTGGTTGCTGATTCCTTTGTCCAACAGTGAACAAAGGTTTCGGATCTCCCATGATCCGTCTCATCCTCTGAAGAATCCCTTCTCTTAGGATTCTTCTTCTTTCCTCCAATAAAATCATTGTAAATGTCAATAATCGCTTCGTTTAAAACGAAACACACAGCGACCACCTCTCCTATCCGAGTCGCAAGAGGCAGTGATTTGGTCAAGTGGTTTGACTTGGAATTAGAATGTAATGATGTCATTACATGACTTATGGCATATTTCTTGGTGATTGTGAGGTCACAGTACTGGAGTTCTAGAAGTGCCTTGACATATCTCTTACTGTGAAGTCACAGTTCTGTGGTTTACAAGATGGTTTCACTCAGTTTCCATAATATAGGGACACAATGTATTTGAATATACATTATCACATATTTTCTATTGATAAATTTGATGTCATATTTTAGTTTTAGCATTTACAGAGGATATATGGGAATAGAATAAGGGCCTGTCTTCTAGAGAACCAGTGCTCTTTATGTCCATGGGCTGTATCTGTTGTTTTAGCTTAACATCATTCACTTGAACGGGGCTAAGATGCGATATTAGTCCATGAACATTAACGGCTCTGTTCCTGAAACAGAACTTTTTCCTTTATCTAATAAAGTGTATTCATCGCAGCAGTAAAAAGGTTTTCAGTAACCTTTATATTGATGACATAGGCTGCGCTGCGGCTTTTTTGCAGCATAACCTAGGCCATGTGACGTCACGTTGTTCACTCCCAAGGCCTAGGCGCAGCTCAGTCTGCTGTGAGCGCCTTTGCCTTAAAAAAAACAGCTTATCGGCGGGAATCCTGCGTGTCGAGAATAGGTTATCAGTATAAAAAGTCTTGGGAAAACACCTTTAGTAATCTATCCTAAAACATCTGGTGAAAAAAGCAACATAGGACCCAGGATGTCCAGATATTGAAGAGTGAACAGAACACCTTTCTGTTACCAGTGGGTCCACCCTTAGCAGTTTTGGGTATATGACTGCGCCACATCTTGTTGCAATTCCTTGTAGACAGACTTGGGATAAGACATGGCAACGTTTACTATTCCTCTTGGCACTGCTGGCAATATAGAGGTTGGATGTGATGATCCAAACGTATGGAAGTTGGATGTGATAACCTAAAGCTATGTATATATCAGCCAGGCTTGAAGAGAGGAAACATCAACGCTCACAGATCTCAAGCTTATCATTCCAGCAGTAAATGGTGGTGCTCAGCCCTAAGTGCACACAGCACAAGATGACTATTGCCCGTGTTGTCTATATATCCATCATGCTGTATATTTTAATTGCTTGGAATCACAATGTTTTTTGTGTATCGATGAGTGCCACAGATCTCCTCTTCTTGTTGTAAATCTGTATATACACTGTATGAGGATATACTGTGTGTTCTGTAATTAACTATGTATATTGCTTCTATACCATTTGCACTAGGTCCGGTGGCTGGCAGTTACTAGGGAAGACAGTAAGTAAATGTATACATGCCTGGGATAAACACATATCTATCCTAAGAGAAAAATAATAAGGAAATAACGTAAGGGCAGATGCAATAGACCATGCAGCTTTTTTCTGCCATCAGTCTTCTATGTGTAGGGGTCTAGTGTTAGTTGTAGTATTGCTAGAAGCTCACCCAGAGAGGTTTCGTTGAGGTAGATTTTAGTATTGCTAGAAGCTCATCCAGAGAGGTTTCGCTGAGGTAGAATTAAAGGGGTGTACCATTAAGACAACACATCCCCTATGCACTGGATATGGTATGTGTCTGATCGGCGGGATCTGACCATGGGGGCCTTCTCCATTCACAAGAACCGGGGCCTGTGCTCCATAATTTGAATGTAGCAGCGATCATGCATGGTCACTGCTGCTCCATTTAGCTCTATGGGGATGTTGGAGATAGCCAAGCACTTGTACCCTGCTATATCCGTCAGTCCCACAGAGATAAATGGAGAAGTAGACATGCATATGTGTTTGCTGCTCCAGTTAAATGAGGACAACTGATCCCCGTAGCGGAATGCCAAACTGGATTGTTTGGTTTGGCTTTGCCTCCTACACCACAGACGGTGTGCCAAGTGTTGTCTAGCCACAATGTCACAGATCCACTTGGACATGCTGATCAGCGGGGTTCAGGAGAGGCCTGAATTATGGGATAATTACACTGAAGGCTACCAAAATAGGACTGTGATCCACTGTTCATGGGACCTTGTATGAGTGGAGTGGGAGAGTGCAAAGGTGTCACAGCTTGCACGGATGGGTAACATGAAACATAGTTGTTCCCAAAACTGTTGCTTCAAACATTAAAAAAGTTGTCCATATCATGATTGTCCTGAAGTTATATGCCGCTGTTTCTTAAACACAGCTACATTCTGCACATATATTCCAGAAGAGAGGTGGGGTTTTTACACAGAGTCTGGAGAGAAGAGAAAGAGAGAGCAGCCATCTTAGAGAGAGATGAAACTAAGTAATTGTGTGAGCAGAGAATCTGATGGCTTTCAGGTGTGAGAGCATCCCTCAGTGACCAGAGCTGCAGCTAAGTGAAGCTGATCGTGTCCAAGATCCTGATTCTGCCCAGAGGAAGGAGGATATCTGCCAGGAATGCTGATGAGAGCAGAGGAACAAAGCAACATATACTGCTGTACCGCATGCTTGTTGGAGAGACATTTGTTATTTTCAGATTCACCAGCGGATGCAAAGCAGACCTGGGTTGGTAGGATCGTGCACGCACCTCATCACAGTGTTGGTGCCTAGAGACTAATGTAGTGTACGGGGACTGTAATGCCCGTCACTACAAAAGGGTCACTTGGTGTGCTGTCGTCCCCCCCTTACTTATGGAGAAGTTGGTATATGTCATCTTTATAAAATGTCATGTAATGTAATGCTATGTTTTTCCCTGTTACTGTGAAACTTGCATGTACAGGCCTGCTAGGGGTGTCATTCCAGCTCTTGGTCATTAGAGGGAGCTAGGGAGCCCTAGTTTATATAAGGCCCAGTCAAGGAAGGGAAAGTCAGTCTAGTCCAGAGTCTAGTCCAGAGTCTAGTCTAACCAGAGATTAGACGATGTCAGAGACCAGTCCAGGCCTGAAGCCTGCGTACCAGGAGAGGGTATTGAAGTCCCTGTAACCGGGTTCCAAATCCAAGTCAGAAGGTTCCCCTCCTGAGATCCCATATGCAGAAGCAGGAATATCTCATTTCAAGAGCCTGAGGAAGCTGAGAGGGACAGAGGCAAGCCAAGGAAAGCAAGAGGTACTCAAGACAACAGAGGAGGTACTTTAATAGATAAAACCAAGGATATACGCCAGAGCTAGGGCATTGGACCTTGGAGAAGAATTTCTATATTCCAGGATCAGACAGGAATAGAGTGCAAGCTGCCTGTACTGCAAGTCCTGTGTTTCACACTCTGAATGTCACCTTGCTACACCTGTATTGCCTGCATCAACCGTGTTGAAAGATCGACTGTATGCAAAGGAACTGTGTTTCCGTTATTGTCCCTGTAATCATGATAACTACTAAAGTTGGAGTTCTGCTTTAACATCACGTGTTTCTCAGTTATTCCTGCTAGCAGCAAACGGCGTGCCACCGTTTAATTGGCACTGGCGTCACGAACATTTCCTATCATCCCCTACCCTTGCAGAGAGTCAGCGTCTCAGGTTAGTGTCCATTGCACTACAACACCCAGGAACATTTCTAAAACACAACTTGAGTACGCTGCACCTTTCTTTTTTGGCGTCACGAACAGGATTCGCACGCTTTATAGTGCAAGAAGCGTGAACTTTGGGCCTTATACCGTTGCCCTGTGACCAAAGTGACAATTTGCCTGTTTTATTAAAGTGGACTTTGTGGACTGAAAAACATACCCAAAGTGTACCAAAAACCTCCACAAAGCGCTGTGCAGTGTTGCGCTATCAAGAGGAAGAAAATTGCCGCATTGGAGTGTGGTTTTGTGGACTTTTCATCATCCTGCTTGCTGTCAGTGAATAGACAGCGTTTCTACCCAAAGATGGCCGCTGAGGCTACTGAAATAGCTGCTGCATCATCTTCATCCCGAAAAAGCGGGAAAAATTGGCGCCTTTCTGAGGAAATAGCGGGAATGAGTTCAAGGTCAGGCGCCACTGCTTATCTGGACATTTGCATGTCTGCCAGCATGGACTCCGCCTTCCATATCCTGGAATACCTGGGGGGCGGCCTCCCCGTGCAATGGGAGGAGCTGGCTGATTTAATGGACGTGACCCTATCGCTCTCCAGAGAAGGATCGAGCATGTTGGAGAGTGAACAGAGCTTTGCTGCAACGTCCGCGCCTGAAATACCAGAGATGACTGATATTGGTGTAGAGCCAGAGGAGGCTCCACCGGCCTACTCTCCGGGACCGGAGAAACCCGCCTGCCGGCCACGGGAGAAAGAACCAGAGCCCTGCTATGGCTCTTGGAGAGACTTCTTTCAGCCCTCCTTCAAGTGGTCTTCATTGATGGCAGAGATCCGGGAGGCCGCTATCAAGCGGAATACAAAGACTAAAATTTACTATGAGGAACTGACCAAGACTATCCATGAACGACACACCAACACCCAACCCCGCCTGGAAAGGAGAAAGGGGTTGGTGGTGTCCTTTGACAAAACCCGTGGCTACGGGTTCATCCAGGATGACCTAACTGGCAGAGACTTGTATGTCAACAGAAGATCTGTCAAAAGAGACTACCTCCCTTCCTATCAGCACAGCCTCCGCGAGGGAGAGGAAGTGGAGTTCACCCCTGCCGAGAGCCTGAGAGGCCCGTATGCAACTGCCGTGACCCGTCCCAAGTGAGGACCTGAGGACTGGGAGGCAGAAGAAGAAGAAGACTACTCTGGCTGCGAGCGGGAACCGGAACGCTCTCCAGAGCCGGCCCATCACGCCTTCCAGGAGCGGAGCTCCTTCATTGGGCCTAACGTCTTCTGGCAGCCAACCGTGTTGGAAAAATGGGTGAGCCCCTATCCTTCCCCCGAGCTGCCCCGTCGGGAGAAGACCATACAAGATATGGAAAACTTAAAAGGACTTCGCAATACCTTTGAAACCATCCGGAGAGGTCGGAGACCCGAGGCATCACCAGAACCTGCAGAGGCCGAGTCCGCGCCATCGTTGACAGTACCTGCGCCGGTGGCGCCAGCAGATGACAGCGGCTCTGACACAGAGAGCATCGGTGAGCAGATTGTCCGGCTGGAGGAGAAGTTGCGGGAGCTGCGCAAGATCGCGACCGCCAGGATCCAGACGCCGCCAAAGACGGACGAGGTAAGGGTGCCTGTCACCACCCGTAGACCACCTTCTGCTACCACCGCTCCGTCGGTGCCCCAAAGAAGACCCCCTGTTGCTGGAAGTTGCTGCACAGAGCCCACCGGACCCCTTGCGGCGGCGGTATCAACTCCACTTCATCCCACAATTATTATGCCGGGACCGGTACGGTCCACCCAAGGGTTTACCCCTAGGCCCATGGGGCCAATACCTATTAGGGGCCCCTTTACCTTGCAGCTGCCCCCTAACACCGTTATGTGGGCCCATCCTCCTGTAGAGGACTACTACAGGCCGTATTTGCCAGCAGAGCCGGGTAATTATGACAAACCCCTGTGAATCAGCCTGCTAGGCCTTTGATTTATTTCGCCAAAGAATGATGTTATTAACCATTCCAGGACGGGAGTCCTATGTTTCCTGGTCGTTTGTCGCTGCTGCCATTTTATCCACGGCTCAGTGGTAGGTGTTGACCACTGAAGTATTAAAGCCGACGAAGCCAAGTTTGTTTCCAGGACCTCCTGCCTGCTTTTGCTACCCCACGCCAAGTTGTGCCTGTTCCTTAGTTGCACCTTTTACCCTTAACCCCTTTTTCAGGTTGATCAGGGGTATCGCAGCACTTGCCTTTGCTGTCATTTTATTGTGCAACTGGATACTAAGGAACCGTGCCCGGAGACAGACTCAAAAGAACCTGAGCCTCTGAGATTTTTGCTCTTTTGAAAGGAAATGTGCCCAGAGATGGACTCCACCGTACGAGAGCCTCTGTGATTTAATAAGAAAGTAACCTGGGTACGGACTCATGTTTGTTCTTTGAGCCTCCAAGAACTTTTATACTGTTTTATCTATTTTACTGTTCTATTAAGGACTTATTCATTGTCATGGACTATCCTGGTTATAATGTTACGCTGTGCCAGGTCAGCGCCCCAGTTCCATTCATTATCCTGAGAGAAGAGAACGACGCCCCTTGTCACTACCCTTCACCTTTATCAATTGGACCTGATGTGAATGTGAATGCAGATGAATTACATATATGTATGCCTGCATGTGTTTTTCTGTTTCAGGTAGAGATTCCAGTTGGGCGAGCCCTGATGGAGTACGAGGTTGTACTCAGCATAAAGCAGTGGGGTATGTAGTGTACGGGGACTGTAATGCCCGT